>NC_055972.1:13210842-13220842 GCF_018492685.1 Alosa sapidissima | reverse complement strand
TTCGGATGGCTGGTTATTTATGGCCTTAATGTATCCCGGGCTCATTGGCCAATGGGAGAGGGGACTGGAATGGCCCTGGTTGGAAAGCGTCGACTCCAAGAGGGAGAGTTCTGAGAGAGAGAGGGGAATTCTGACTGACCGCTGACAGATCCTCTCTTCAGCCGTGTCCACTGTGCTTTTAAAGAGATTCCTCGGCTCCTTCATCGCTATGTCTGGGGATCTTCTCTTGGCACCAGTCTTTCACTGATTTTGCTCTCTTTCTCACTGTCCCTTTCTTTCTTTCTCCCCCTCTCTCTCTCTCTCTCTCTCTCATACACACACATACACACACAGAGAGACATAAACACACACACACAGACAGACATACACACAAAGACCCCCACACATAACTGCACGCATATTCAAACACATCCATGCACTTCCATACTAGATACACACCCAGGAACAAGGGCAGCTTTCATAGCCAGATCTGCTCAATCTCAGCATTAATAAAGAAGAAAAGGCTAGTGGGGTCACACTCTGAGAAAATTCTAGATTTCCCTTCGCCATTCAGAGCCTTTCTCTGGGACCCAGAATGATTAAATGCTGCACTGACTCCCAGTAATGACAACAGCGCATTATTGATACACTCTAGATGCCCGTTAGTTGCGAATGGCGATAGAGCCATGCAGGCCCTTAAGAGCAAACCTGGAGAGGGGTAATGTAATCGCTAGCAAGCCGCTAACACATAGGCAAAAGGCGCATTAGTCGAGATTGAAGATGCATAAATATTGCATCGGGCCTTTGTTATGTGGAGGGTTTCAGAACTTCTTAATGGAGCACTTTACCAGGCGGCCCATTCTGGGCGTCCATTAAAAACAGCAGCCTGAGCTGTTACTTACCTGAGCTGATGAAGCTTCATGCTGGGAAACATAAAGTGCCTCCTATCTCTGTTAAAATGTAAGTGTGTGTATGTGTGTGGAGTGTGCGTGTGTGTGTCCTAGTAATACTAAGATGTATTTGTGTGTCTGTATGTCCATTTGTGTTTGTGAGTATGCAGATAAGTTGGTATTTATGGATTTCTATGTGTATCCATTTGTACTTGTGAGTGTGTGTTTCTACTTGTGCATGTGTATGTGTGAGTGTGTGTGTATGTGTGTGTGTGTTTGTCTGAATTGCCTGTGCTTGCATTGTGCACACCCATGCAGACCGTACACTAAAAGAGAGTAAAAAAAGAGAAAACAGCTCAGTCTTTTGTGAACAGTGGCAGGGCCATTACTTATACTATATCCTTCATGACACAGTGGCATGCACTATGAAATATCACAGATGCCGCAAAACAAACAGATTACACCACCACCGCCGCCCCAGCAAATAGGTAAGCTGTGGATTCTGACCCAGCAAGAGAGAGAAACAGAGAGAAAGAGAGAGAGAGAGAGAGAGAGGCCCATCATGCAAATCCCCTCAGATGCCTTCGGCGCCTATTGACCCGGCATGTGAGGGATGGTGAGGATGTTTCTGCTTTGAGGAAATCCTCTCAATAGCGGCGCCCAAAGACAGGAGAGTCAGCGGGACTTACCCAGGGAGCTCCACAGTATTAATATCTGGCCCTCCATAAATCACGGGTCCAATGGGCTTTTTATCTGAACCCCAACCGGGGTCCTCAAATGGAGTCACTAATCTCAGGGCTGCTCCTGACAGCACAACTGCCTACTCGTCCACAGCGATAAAAGAAATGGTTGTTGGGATGGATACTGATGTACTGTGCATCTTTATACATTTGGTATACATAGCATTACATATGTATGCTCCTACTGATCACACACACACACACACACATACAAAAAGACATGTAGTTGGCAGGTTGCAGTTTGCAGTTGCACTGATCTAGAAGAGCTTGCTCAGTCAGAGAGTGAACTGATTGACTGCACTCAAAGTGTGTTGTGTCATGACGACACGTCTCCTCTTGTCATTCCACGGCAAAGCAGTGGTGGACGTGTTCCTCAGAGGTGTAGTCACATTTGTGGAATGTGGACATTGGTGGACAGACATCGATCCACCCCAATGAACAATAAACACTTTCAGTGTTTCCCACAGAATTGAATTCTATTTGTGGTGGTAGGTTTGCAGAATTAACTTGAATGCAACAGTTTTTAACAAATTAGCACAGCGTGGTTATGATGCTAACCATATTTAAGCACAATGTAGTACAACCTGGAAAATCATTGTGTGGTGGTCAGTGTTGATATTGTGGTGGGCCGCCACAAATAAGTCAATGTATGGGAAACACTGACTTTTGTGAAGGATTACTCACCTATACACAGTGATAACAATGATAGCTGTTTGTTTAACCTTTCGGAGAACTTCTCTGTTATTTTCTGTATCATTTGCTTTTGTCTCTTTTCCTCCTCTGCCCATCCGTTCAGAGGAGGAAACTTGATACTGGATCGGCATCTGTTTTTACCTGGTTGTCACAGCAACTCCAAAACACGAAAAGCCCCCTGAATGAAATTCCAGTGTATCATCAATCATTCCTGACAAAGGAGTGATTGTTGTGTGTGTGTGTGTGTATGTGAGTGTGTGTGCGCGGGTGTGTGTGTAGGTCTGTATGCATGTGTATGCATGTGTGTGTGTGTGTGTGTGTGTGTGTGTGTGTGTGTGTGTGTGTGTGCGACAATGTTAGCCACTGAGATTCGCAAGCCGGTGGGGCCAATTGGGTGCTATTAGGCTCCAGGACAAATAGTGACGCTGTTTGCTCAGCCTGTTGTCCCAGCCACGTGTGGGCATCCAACCCGCAGCCTTCTCCAGTGTACCTCACCCTCTCTGATAGGGCGGGTCCAACACAAACAGATAGCATTGCCCGATGCCCAGTGCGAAGCTGCATGGGCCCAAAACAAAACACAAAAAAGGCCTGCACGGAGGATGTGAGCTAACATTGCTAATTGGTACCAGAAGCTCTGACTGCGTGGAGGCCACAGTGCCCACATATGTGAAATGTGTGACTGGTAGTAGTGAGGAAGGAGTTGGGTGTGGGTGTGAGGTGCAGTCGTGGGGCCTGCGTGAGTTTGTTTGGCTTTGGGTGGTGGGTGAATGGGTACTGAGGTTGGTGGAAGAGGTGGTTGAAATGGTGGGGGTTTGGGGTGGGTTAGGTGTACGTGAGGAACAAATCCGGCAGCTAACAGCAGCAACAAGGCTTCCCATCCGCCCCTCATTTGCATATATAAATGTTAATGAGGCGTCCAGGAAGTGGGCCAACTGCCATAATAACCTTCAGTCTCCCCTTACAACCCCCAAATTCAGAGTCTGGTTCACATTTGCGCCCCATGTTGATTCAGCACAGAGTGTTCAGGTTCAAAGTGGAGCCCTCGGGGAGGTACGATTTCAGCATGAAGGAAAACTTTTCTAAACGAAACAGGCACTTTGCGATGTGCCTCATTGGTGCTGAAAAGCGAATAACTTTGGCATCCCGCACCCAGCCACAGAGATCTTACAAACCCGGCCGCAATTGACTCAAACCAGGAGCGCTATTAGGCCATTACACTAACATCTCGATGTGCATTTCGCGTATGACTTATTTCGTCGCGTTTTTGAGAATTGAGCTACCTGTGGTTGTCTACTGTCCCATTCCAAAGGCCTCTTTTATCTCAGGGTTTTCATGTAAACATGCTGGTGTGTGTGTGTGTGTGTGTCTTTTTACACAGTGTGCTAACAGACAGGTACAGCGCTATGCTGACAGGTGATGGGTGCAGAATGCGATGTGTGTCTGAGTGGAGGGTTGGGTGGGTGTTGTGGTGGCGGTGGAGGAGGGCTGGGCACTCTTGATGTGTGTCTCAGTTTCTGCCGCCACTTCCTTATCTGTCAGTCTTCAGGGCTGGGCCCAGGCCGGCCGCTGCCGCCGTCGCTCTGATCTCGGGACCAGAAACCCGTCAGACCTGCCGACGGAGCGTGTGGAGGGAGTCACGCAAACGCGGAGACCCAGACAAGGCGATGACGAGCGCCACGTCGCTCAGCACTGCGTGTGTGTGTGTGTGTGTGTGTGTGTGTGTGTGTGTGTCATGAGAACAGCCCAGCCCTGGTGAGAACAAAGGAAAAAGAGGACAATAAAGAAAATGACGAAAGAAGGACAATGTCAAACAAAAGAAAGGAAACATCCCCATCTGAGTGAAGAAGCGTTTTTTCTTCTTTTTTTTTTTTTGCTATCAGCAATGCAATTCCACGTCAGTGTTAGGATCGGATTTTTTTTCCGCACAACATTATCTGATGTCGCCACGGTAACGGTAACCCCTGCAGAGCTTCCCTTCTCCTCAGTCATTTTATCCCAGATTTACGGAAAGCAATATGCAAGAGTTTCCTTATTTTCTCCGGCGGGACGCCACTGTCAGTAAATCTCTATTACCAATATTCCTCCATATGGCTGCTTGAAAATTTTATCACACAAGGCCCAAGGCTGAAGGTCGCAGCTGAGAAGTTTCTGGTTAAACGTAGCATTCCGTCTTCTGGGGGAAGAGTGCTGTGTGCGTGTGTGTGTGTGTATGTGTGTGTCCTCAGCAGCATCTGTTCTGGGACACTGAGGTGTAATCAGAGAATGGCGGCCTCGACTCGGGGACTTGGATGCGGATGCGGTTTTTATCGGATCCTCGCCTTGAAAATGAGAGGGATCCATCACGGCTGAGGCGTTGACAGCCACTGTGTGTGTGTGTGTGATTGTGCTTGTGCATTTTTTTGTTAACAGGCAGGATGTGCATCTGTGCTTGTGCATTTGTATGTGCTTTATTATTAGATTTTTTGTCTATGTGTATCTGTGTGCAGTGTGCACGTGCACCTGTGTGTGTGTGTGTCTGTGTGTGTGTGTGTGTGTGTGTATGTGTGCTTAAAATCCTGGTGTCTGGAGACGTCACCTTCAGCGTGAAATGCACAATAGAAAAACTGAACAAACGGCAAGAATAAGCACAAAATAGGTGACGAAAACGCCTCTGGTTGGATTCAACATATGTGTCCTATCTCTGACCAGTGGAGCTACTACACGCTCCTCTGTCAGGTTCCTCTGGTTTCTCTTCTGGCACCAGCCGTGTAGATTTTATGAGTGAGGCTGGTGTGTCTGTACTGCAGCATGGAACAGCTTGCCAAGTCTTCGCTACCCTGAAGCTTAGGCTGAGATTTAGGTGCAGCCACAAGAAAAGCAGTTGGTCCGCGGCCATCAAAAATGACCATTTTGGATTTTCTCTGTGGTGGATATTATATTAATCCCCCCCCCCCTCACACACACACACACACACACTGCCTTCCTCCCCTATAAGACGCCCAAAAGTACTCATTTAAATATTTCCATCCTCAGTAGACTTCGTTTGGATCTGGCATACTTGTTTGCCAGCCAGCATTCTTCTTCTTTCCCCACGTATGCTAATCCAAAGCATCCTCTGAAGTTATGGCGTCGTGTGGCGCCTCAAGCCTCAAAATGAATGAATAAGTAAATGAATCAACAAGCGAGGCAACAAGATGGCAGACGAGACGGAAACATCAACAGGCGTCCGTAATTCAATTCATGACCATCAGTCCACCACATCAGGCCTCCGAGAGTGAGAAGAGGAGGAGGAGGAGGAAAAGGAAGAGTGAAGGGAGGGAAGGAGGAGAGGAGAGAGAGAAAGAGAGAGAGAGAAAGAGAGGTGGTGGGTTGAGGTTACCAGCACCTCTCCATGAAAGATGCATGCAATTAATGGGATGTGGTTCCACCGGCAGCCTCCCTCCAGCCCCATCCATCACTGGAAACTGGATCGCCCGGCCTGGCGTCCCCCCGGTCTTTCTACCTCCCCTCCCCTCCCCTCCCCTCCCCTCCCTGCCCAGCCACCCACCACCTTCAGCCTCCTCTGGCTCCACAGTGCTGACCAGTCCACTCCTCTCCTCCGGCACCAGCACCGTCCAGCAGTGGCAGCCGTGGCAGAACCGTTCAGACCACGAGAACACGATACGCCAAGGCCAGCTCTTGGACGACTTCCACCCTTCTCAGAACAAAATGATTTGTGTGTGCGTGTGTGTGTGTGTGTGTGTCTGGGAGGAAGGGGGTGGTGGTGAGGGTGATTGTTAGACTTCAGGCTCCTTCCCCCCCCCCCCTTTTTGGCGATGCTCGTCATCCTAAAGACATTACCTCAACCCTGCTGAAAGCGATGACTGATATGTCAGTGTGTGTGACATTAACGTGAAACGGCGTGAAATGCTTAAGATGAAAACCAAAGATTCACAGACTGCTATGTGTTTCAACCCATAATAGGGGCCCTATTTAAGTGGCCTGTATTTTGAAAAGAAAACTCTGTCATTTGAAGCCCTGCAATAGCTGTTTTGTACTGCATGGGCTTTGATTTCTGGGACATAGTAATACACTCAATGTAACATGTTCTACATGTTGAGCTCTACGTATGTATAGTATACTGTAAGTATATATATACTCTTTTGATCCCGTGAGGGAAATTTGGTCTCTGCATTTATCCCAATCCGTGAATTAGTGAAACACACTCAGCACATAGTGAACACACAGTGAGGTGAAGCACACACTAATCTCGGCGCAGTGAGCTGCCTGCTACAACAGCGGCGCTCAGGGAGCAGTGAGGTGCCTTGCTCAAGGGCACTTTAGCCGTTCCTACCGCCTACCGCCGGTCGGGTTTGAAGCGGCAACCCTCCGGTTACAAGTCCGAAGCGCTAACCAGTAGGCCACGGCTGCCCCAATGTATGCTGTCATTAAGACTCTTTGCTGAGGAATGTTATTTGAACATTCATCCTATGATGAATTAGTTGGAGAAAGTAGTAAAAACCACAAAATCAAACAATCAACACCAACAAAACTTATCAGCCATACTGACCATATACACATGACCATTGTTTTTGTGTCCAGTGAATACAAGAACAGAAGCGAAAGTTAAACATTTGACATGAACATGAACCCCTGTTCTCTTTTTCAGCAGTAGCTTGTAGGAAGTACACCTTGTGTAAGTGGTGATGGCAGCAGTAGTGCATCAGTGGGACATCCACCTCCTCAGCGCACTGGCCAGCCACTCTCAGTGCTACATTCCACCCATCGCCAAGGGCAACCATGGTTGGAGCCCTGATGTTAGATTACACTTGGCCAGGCCAACTGAGACTGAAATGAGATTGTGAGTGTGCATGTGAATGTGTTTCTCTCTGTGTGTGTGTGTGTGTGTGTGTGTGTGTGTACTGTATGTGTGTTCATGTAAGTGTGTGTATGTGTTTGTATACAGTATATGTCATGTATGTATGTGGTTGTGCATTGGAGAGTGTGTCTATGTGCATGTGGATGCCTGTGTGTGTGTGTGTGAGTGTGTGTGTATGTGTGTGTGTGTGTGTGTGTGTGTGTGTGTGTGTGTGTGTGCCCAGCGGAGTGATGCCGACCTCCAGAGCACACTTGATTAGCCGTCTGGCAGCGAGCCGTGATTGGGCCGTCAGACGTGGGGACGGAAAAGCAGGCGCGGGCCACAGGAAAGGTGAGTCCCTTTGTCCGCAGACAGGTGTGTAACTGTAGCTAACCTACAGAGTTGCAAATCAGAGTCGCCTGAAACGCTAGCTGCAGCCGTCCCCTAATCGTGTCCTGATGGATTCGCATCGCTGGTTATTCTCTCTCTCTCTCTCTCTCTCTCTCTCTCTGTCTCTCTCTCTCTGTCTTTTCTCCTCTCTTTCTTTTTTCTTTTCTGGTTTTCATTCTCTCTCACCTGCTCTGCTGTTCCCTTTCCCTTCTTCACCTGTTCCAGCATTCGTATTTGTTTTGGTTTTTCACGGAAGCATGATAAATGTGCGTCATCTTATGTTAATATTTACCTTTTGTTCTTTTTCCCTTTCATGTTTATTTAGACCAGAGCCCATATAAAATGAAGGGTTTACTGTTTGATGTATGAGCTGCATTATCTACAAATGTCAGTGCAGTTCCCTTTCCACATCCCATCAGTGTGTGTGTGTGTGTGTGAGTGTGAGTGTGAGTGTGAGTGTGAGAGAGATAGAGAGAGAGTGTGTGTGTGTGTGTATGTGTGTGAGAATGTGTGTGTATGTGTCACCTAATATACACTTATGGCATTCCCCCGGCATTCAGTACACACAATCCTTTCACGAATGTAACATATTTATATTGCTCCATTAAAGCTTCTTTTTGATCTCGAAGGAAGCTCCCCCTTTTAAATCAGCCGTGACACAAGACTCCTCAGAAGCCGCTGTGCGGCGGCCTAACCTGACCCTTTAAATAGGATGTCTGAATGTGTTATTGAGGATATTGTTTCCTATAAACATCTAGCACTCTGGCAATAACAATCACATCAGGCGAAATGAAGTTATCTGAGAATAGAATTAAACTCCAAGTGACCCTTTGCTCTGCTCCACGGCGCTCCATCAATAATTTCTAATCTAATCAGGCAGGATAAATGTACTATTGCCGGCCACGCCAGGCACCTTGCCAGAAAGAGGTCTATTCAGAGCCCAGGCTGGAGTCTGACAAGGGGGCGAGGAGGGGTTGGGGGGGAGAGAGAGAGAGAGAGAGAGAGAGAGAGAGAGAGAGAGAGAGAGAGAGAGAGAGAGAAAGAGAAAAAAAGGAAACATCCTTTCAGAGGGAGGCCACTGCTTGATTTCCTCTTTTGTTATCTCTCCCTTGGCAAAGTCATGTCCTTGTAACTGATAGAAGAGTCTCTTTGTAAATAACCCTGGGATGACTGATAAAGGCCTGCGATGAGAAGACAGAGAGAGAGAGGATGTGAGAAAAAGAGAAGCAAAGGAAAAAGAGAAGGAAGCTAACACAAGACAAACAATGAGTAAGCTGGAAAAAAAAGGACAGAGAGAAGAGGAGAGAAAAGACAGAGAAGCAGTGTAAGAGAGGAAATGGACACAAGTGGCCTAAGATGGACAACAAGACAGGACGATAAAAACAGGGATAAAGAGACGGAGATACACCAACAGGAGAGAGGAAGTGAGAGAGAGAGAGAAAAGTGGGAGGTGGAGAGATAAAGGCCTAAAGGGACAGAGAGAGAAAGAAAGAATGTGTGAAGGGGGTGAGAGAGAGAGAAAGAAAGAGAGAAAGAGAGAGAGAGAGAGAGAAAGAAAGAGAGAGAGAGAGAGAAAGAGAGAGAGAAAAAAAGGTCTTCTTGCACATTACCAGACATTACTCATCATTCCAGCAGTACACTCCATAAGACTCTGAATAATCCTTTTCTTCTGCCTCAGCCCGCCTCTGCAACACACACACACACACACACACACACACACACACACATACACACACACACACACACACACACACACACACACACACACACACACACACCCCTGGGGGTTCTTTGGCATCTCCTCCACTGCTGTGCTCTGTCCCTGCCATTCTTTAGAGAATGTTGTAAAGAATGGCAAAATAAATGATGTCCATCTATTCCCTTTCATCGACTGAAACATGGACAGACGGGATAAACTACTGTACACTAAACACCAGAGCCTCGCCACTGTCTGATTCTAATGGCTCCGTTGACTGGCATCAATCTCACATCTCAGCCTGTGGAAACATGGAAGGATATGGAAGGATTTTTATTCACATCGCTGGTGGAGCCATCGGTCTTTGATGTGAGAAGAAGAACATGTTCGTTTTAGTTGCACTGTTTCTAGTTATGAGATCATTCACCAACGGGGGATATTTACCCAGGCTGTTCTTCCCTGGTGTAATTACAAGACACACACACACACACACACATACACACACACACCATGCTCACAGCAACTTTCCCACATGGAAGCACATTCTACCGTTTGATTGCTTTATTTTCCGAACGTGAATAAATAAATCATAATGCAGATGGACACCACCAGAGCTTGAGCTAAAACTTCCAAAAATCTCACGACACACAGAGTGGGCTGCCGGGGGGGGGGGGGGGGGGGTAACTTGTTTGGAAATGTGAGGGGAAAATATGGGCAACGATGAGGAAAAAACTGGATTGGGATGTTTATTTTTATCTGTTTGAAATAAGCTTGTATTTCCATTGTAACATGTGGC
>NC_055972.1:13170842-13205842 GCF_018492685.1 Alosa sapidissima | reverse complement strand
CACACACACACACACACACACACACTGTACATACACGCAGACATACACACACACACACACACACACACACACACACACACACACACACACACACACACACACATACACTGTACATACACGCAGACATACACACACACAAACACACACACACACACATACACACACACATACACGTACATACACGCACACATACACAGACACAAAATTCAAATAGCAACACACAAGTGTGTGTGTGTGTGTGTGTGTGTAGCTACCATCTCATCTTTTGCTCATCAGCATGACCTACAGTAATTGTATGGCCAGAGGACCGAAATGCTGAAAAATACTATTACAATCAAGTCAAGAGTTTAGTCTCAAGATCTGTCACTTATAGTCTGACTAGCACCGTCAGACAAGTACTCTAAAGGCGTGTGGCTCGAATCCAGGTCGAGCTCAACAATGTCAGTCAAAATCTTACAATTGAGAGGAAAGAGAAATCTGCGCTGGGTTTAGTGCCCGTCTGCTTGTTACATCCCATAAAGTATGAGCGAGATGTCATGCTTGTGTCAGGGGTTAAAGCAGTAGCTTCCTTCACACTGAAATCAATCTAGCATAGCGGCGTCAGTGGAGTAAAATACAGCGGCTGCTGCTATCTGGTGGCTGCTCTCAAATGCAGCAAGCTCTCTCTCACACACCTCCCTCTCTCTCTCTCTCTCTCTCTCTCTCTCTCTCTCTCTCTCTCTTGTGACCTGTACCCCTGCAGTGGGGTGCAAAGGCTGGCAAACTCATTTGATGGGCAGCTTTTTACACGGCAAACCTTGCAGTCCGAGGGGAGGGGGCATTCAGTGGGCACTGGCTACTTTTACCGGCTTCAGAAATGTCAGCTGCATAACAAGCTTCTCGCTCATATCCCAAGTAGCTCCCTCCTCCTCCCCCTGCCCCCCCCCCCCCCCACCTCAGAATTCCTCCGCTTAAATCATTAACTGCCTCCTTTAATTTATACGAACATCACAGGTGTTAAAATAGCCATTGCCTGTCCCCTTTAAAATAAATTTATTCGTTGGCGCTGGCCAGGACGTGAGATGTTTTGGCCATCAGGTGCGTCAGGTGCATGGGGGCCATGGTCTCTCGGTGGCCGCGTCGTTCTCTCAACCCCCACCCACCCATCCACTCCTATCCCTGCTGCCCCCTCTCTCGGCATGCCACCGTTAATCACGGCGCACCCTTTCAAGTGCGGGCCAGCTCCCGGTAATTTGTGGTGGCAGAGGTGTAACTTTATGAAATAATTACCTCACGGGCCTCCGGAGAATGCGGCCGGCTTAAAATAAACAGAGATGGTGAGCGGGGGCGGGGTGGAGCGGGTGGAGGGTGCCGGCAGGGTGGAGAAGGGAAAGGTTAGGGCTGGCGAGCGTGAAATAGGAGCAGGAGCTGAGCTGAGCGGAGATGCTCGCCGGGACCAGATTTATGCCCCATGTTCATGTCATGGCAGCCGTTCAGATGTGGCCTCTTCTTCTCTTCCCCTTCTCCTGCTGGCAGCTGCTCGCTCCTCACGCCATCCTTTTCTCTCTCCGTCCAATCTCTCTGGCTCTATCCATCCCCATCTTTTTCCATCTCCTCCTATTCATCATTTTTCCCCTCTTAACTTCATCTTTCGGTCTACGTCTTTGTTTCCCTCCCCAATTCCCAATTCCTGTCTGCATTTCTCCCTATCCAGTCTGTCTTCTCTCTCTCTCTCTCTCTCTCTCTCTCTCTCTCTCTCTCTCTCTCTCTCTCTCTGTGCACCTGCTTGATTCATGATCAAGGCCAGGGTGGATAAATCTGTCTGGTGCTGCGTAGGACAGACGGTGGCTCTCACCCTGTCTGACCAGGCAAGAGCGAGAGAGCGAGAGCAGGACAGACCTAAACAGAATGGAGCGTTCTCCGGTCGGACGCACAGCTCGTTCTCACCTGCTGAGCCGTCCGGCATTAAAAGAGTGATGTCCAAATTTACAACAACATACTTTAACCCCATCCTGCATGGCTACAGTGTCTATAATTACCCCTGGCATTGTACTGACAATCCTTCGAAAGGGGAAGGGAATAGAAAGACACACACTCCCGCTCACTCTCTCTCTCTGTCACACACACACACACACACACATATGCTGACAGCCGTACGTGTTGCTATGAGGTGATTTACAAGCGTGTAAAAATCATCAGTGCTTCCGGAGATGGACGGGGGATCAAACCGAGGGGAACAGCATAATCAAAGGCCTCTGTGCCTGCCTGTCTGTGGAGAGGAAGGAGGTGGGGGTGGACGAGGGGCCGCTCCATTCCCCACCTCTCCACACCTGTCTGCCGGACATCTGCTCAGCACCCCGGGTGCATTTGGATGTCAACAGGCCCCAAGACAGGCTACCAAGAGATGACCCAAGCCAAAGCACGTACGCGCACTGACATACACACACTCACACAGACACTTAGGCTACGTTTATACGGTGACGATGAAAAGAGAAGACGCAGAAGTGGCGTCTCGTCTTCATTTTTTTATTCACGTTTAGACGAGCAGGGGGAAATCTTTGTTTATATGAAGACGCAAGAATATGTGATATTCGATTGGATATGCATTCCAGACCGCTGGGTGGTGGTGTGATAGAACCCTGATACGTCACTCGCAGACATTCTACAGTTTGACAGTTTAGATGGTTTAGCCGTTTAGACGGAGACGCAACCCGGGTCGTCTTCAAAACTCTACACTCTGGAAGGAGTCTTCAGATTTTTGCATCTTCAAGCCCCGATGGCGGGGTCTCCATGTAAACGAAAGGCTCTTATGATAAAATATTTTGTCGTCTTCCTTCGCAATCGTTCTCGTATAAACGGCCCCTTAGACATACTTAGTGGTTTTGACCAGTCAGTCAATGCTGCAGTTGGACTTGCACAATGTTTCAACCAATTTGTCTATTGTAGTTAAATGGGGATCAGCACATAATGCTTTCATCTACTCACCAGGGTGCGTAAGAATGACTCGGCAGAGAGGTTTGTATGTGTGTGTGTGTGTGTTTTCCCAGGCTGACAGACTGCATTCATATCGTACCGGTCAGGGTCTCTCAATGCGCAAGCTATTTGTGCTGTCACTGAAAACAAGAAATATGATGACCCAGTATGATCACATGTGTAGTGGACTCTAAGCAGTGAACAGTGGGGGTACATCAATTGGGAACATCTGCTTTCTCTATAAACCGAACCAACTGGGTGAATTCAGGTGAACGCTTTGATCCTATGTCAGCGTGACCTATTCGACTCACTTTAATGAGTTCAGATGAATGACATGTTTGATTCCTCGAGTTCAATAATGGTGTCAAGGCCTATGTGCTTAAGTACCATCAACTATATAAATGGAGAAGGCACAATTCTGTAGGCCATAATTCTACACTAAGCGGCAGCACATCAGCAGTATGTGTGTGTGTGAGAGAGAGAGAGATAGTCTGTGTATATGTGCGTGTGTGTGTGTGAGAGAGAGAGAGAGAAAGAGAGAGAGAGAGAAAGCTGGTCTGCAGGGCAAGAATTTTACACACACTAGCATCTTTCTGTAGAAGCGTCCACATCATCAACAGCGTGGCCCCCATAGCCTCAAATGTACTCTGGGACTGTGTATATCTGGGCAGGGAGATTGATGCAGTGGCTTTTTCGCTCTGGGCTGTGAGGTGAGATGAGGGATAGGGCCCAAGCTTCTGGCGGAGATGGTGGTGGTGGTGTGTGTGTGTGTGTGTGTGTGTGTGTGTGTGTATTAATGCTAGCCGCCACAACCGCTGTGTGCATTAAACTGACCACAGGAAGATGGATGCCGCTCGGTAATGAGGGTGACAAATAGACTCACTGCGTTTGGGGAGGGGTGGAGGGCGGAGGTGGGGGTTTGGGGGGTTATGGAAAGGGAAAAGAAATCACGAAGGTAAATTCCGATGCTAAATGTACGCGTGACAGCTCCAGAGACAGCGCGATAATAGACAATCTGTGATAAACGCGCTCTAAGTGCTCGCCTCGCCACTTGCTCGCCAAAACCTACTAAATTTAACTTTCCCTTTAGAGAGAGAGAGAGAGAGAGGGAGTGTGATTTTTCCACCCCTCCCCTTCTGCTGAAAAAGGGGGGAAAAATTAGAGAGATGTGCATGTCGCAGGGTATAAATTATTGTTAATGCGTCAATATGATATGCAAAAGGTGTAAATTCATGTCGATCCTTTAAGCTCCCCAATAGCGCAGGCTTTTGCTGAGCGAAAACCCATCTGGCGATGCAACTATTTTAGGGAAAAAACTACATCACTTTCCAAAGGTGAGCATGTGTCTTGTTGACTGGGATCATGGGTGGTGGGGGTGGTGGTGGTGGTGGTGGGGGGGGGGGGGGGTAAAGGGGAAGGTTGGGGAGGTAGGGTGGTGGTGGTGGTGTCGGTGTGGCCTTTCTACAATGTTTGTGAAGGTTAATGGCTCCCGTTTACAGGCAGCTTAATGAACGCCATTAATTTAACACCCCAAACCTCATCACAGTCAAATTACCCCAAAGAGAGATTGAGGAGCTGGGGAGGGAGTGAGTCCGCTGCATTCTTTGATATATCCTTCCCCAAGGGTAGAGTGTGCTGCCGCGAGCACTGGCTGGCCCGTGAGATGGGCCATTCGCACGTTACCACTCATGTCCCCCTCTCGCTGCGATGCTAGACCTCTGTGTCCCCCCCTTCCCCGTTCCCTCCTCCCTCCACAAGCCCCGTAAACACCCCAAATCATGTCCGCGCGCTGTCCCGTCACATGACAGGTGTGAAACCCAAGCCCTGGCATCCAGCGGCCTGACGGAGATGGAAGGCTGCTGAAGGGCCCGGTGGTTGGCGCTCAGGTTTGATCGTCAGCCACCACAGCTGCTGCTGCCGCAGTTACAGCTGCCCACTCGGCAAAACGCGAACCGACCTGACCGAACTAGAGCGATCCGTGTCAAGCCAGTCCGCAAACCAGCTCGTTTCAGTCTCAACAACACACACATGCTTGTGTTAAACGCGTTGTGAAAGCGCACGTTACAGCAGTAACGATTGCGGTCGGAGAGTTACAGAGGCATGCCCTTTGTGTGTGTTTCACAAACCTTGAGGGTTGCCACATCTGCGATGACAAATGGACAACAAATTGGCCATGTGCGGATTGGCCAAGTATTTAGAAGTAGTGTGTGTGTGTGTGTGTGTGTGTGTGTCTGGGTGTGTGTGTGTGTGTGTGTGTATGAATGTGTCTGTGAGTGCGAGAAAGAGAGAGCTGAGAGTTGAAGTCCAGGTGTGAAGCATCTACCTGGGCCAGGTGTGTGTGTGTGTGTGTAGGCGGAGAGCCAGATAAGGAGAGAGTTAAAGGTGTTTATTCTTCGCTTCATTTTCATCTCTGACAGCCTGTGTCGGGGCTTGTTGATTATTTACGCCAAGTCAGCGCTGACTTCCTGTGGCTGGCTGATACTTAATTTCCTAAAGGGTATATGCGTGTGTGTGTGTACTGTGTGTGTGTGTGTGTGTGTGTGTGTGTACATCTGCAGGTGAAAGAGAAACAAGTAGGGCACTGGGTGGGGTACATACCGAGCATGCCAGTGTTATCATCACCCCCAACCTTCCATGCACAAACACGTCTGCACACACACACACACACACACACACACACACACACACACACACACACACACACACACTCGTATATCCACACATGCAACACCAACTGGTGCATTACTCTTGACACATACTTTTACACTGCCCGGTCAGTTCTGGGTAGATAAAATAAATAAAATAAAATGGATGTATTATCCCAAACTACCCGCATTTCTCAACTGAATATTATAACAGCATTGTTGGGCAACTTTTAAAGGGGCTAAATTCATGATTTTGCAACAGATTTTTCTAATCGATGAAACAAAACTTTGTAATGGATAAACATAAAAATAAAAACTTCAGAATAATAATAATAAACAATAATCAAAGAAAAGAAAGTATAATGACTGAAATACAATAAAAGTCAGTTCAAATAAAGCCAAACTGTGACAGGAGGCTTTCTCTCTGTCTCCCCTCTGCAGATGAGCACCACCACTCGCGGCATGTGCTGTGAGACAAGAGGGAGATGCAAGAGGGGGATGAGCAGGGAAGGGCCGCCGCCCTGTCCGGCCAGGCCCCAGGTAAACTGTAAACAAAGGGAATATTTATGTGGGTTCAGACGGGCCGCTGCGGCCCGGCAGGGATGGGGTGTGGGGGTGTTCTGGGAGGGGTGGGGGGGGGGGGGGGGGCAGATGACTCGGCGGATTAGAGGGCTCTTGTGTGACAGCTGGAATCCTGCGCTGACAGACCGGCCTTATTAAAAGTACAGCGCCGCACACGGATGGCCATTGATGCCCCGTGGCGGGGGCCCGCGGACTTCAGACACTGGAGAGGGCAGAAGAATGGGCCGACTGTGGAGCATGGGGGCAGACGTGGAGGGGCAGGAGGGGACGTGGGGAAAGAGGGGTTAGGAGGTGGACGGTGAGGGGAGTGGTGGGGTGGTGGTGGTGGTGGGGAGGTCTCTAATTTGTCTAAGTTGTATCTAATTCCACAGAACAAAGAGCTTGGGAGGAAGACCTGGGCCGATTGTTCATTCATCCGTGCACCTCAGCTAGGGAGAACGGAAGAGACAAAACCCTTTGCTCTACCTCCCTCTCTCTCTCTCTCTCTCTCTCTCTCTCTCTCTCTTTCTTTCTCCCTCTCTCATTTTTCTGTCTGCCAACAAAATTTGGCAGGTGGAATCTGAGCGACACAGTGCCTGAGCCTAAAAGTCAATCCAGGGAAGCTTTGGTGTGTTTCAGTTTTCATAATGAAACTCATCCCAACATTCCCTCAGGCTCCTGTTTCGGTTAACATCTCTGTAGTGAGCCTCAACAGGTCCTCCTCTCATCAACGACCTCAGTGACCTCATGGCTGACCAATCACAACCCAGCTCCTGCAGTCACCATAAAGCAAAGTACCTGCTACAGTATATGCAACATAAAACCTGAGGCGCTGAAAACATGTTCCTTTCCTTATGTTCATTTTATGGGTACAACACATGACAATGACATGACATGATGATGTGTCCACATCCTGTAACAACTTGCCAGTTCGCACAAAGGCTGGTGAAACTCTCTGTAGCATTGACGTGTGTGTGTGTGTTTATGCATGTGTGTGTGTGGTGTGTGTGTGTGTGTGTGTGTGTGTGTGTGTGTGTCTGTGAGGGACAGGTCCCTGCAGTTCCCCTGCAGCCGGAGCTGATGAAGCAAAGGCCTGTTGTGGCAGGCACTACTGGCCCCTGAAACCTCAGCAAGCTATGTGTGAAATCACTGCTCTCTCTCTCTCTCTCTCTCTCTCTCTCTCTCTCTCTCTCTCTCTCTGTCAGTGACACACACACACACACACACACACACACACATACTTGTATGTACACACACTCATACAAGTTTGGACAGTCCGTACAAATGCATGTTTATGTACTGTACACACACACATTCATACCAGTTTGGACACACACACTTACACACACTCTACTTTTAGTCCTGCCTGAGCCCAGGTCTGCCCAGGGCTTTCTCAGCAAAAGGAAGGCCTCCAGTGTTGATGATCTCATCGGCCTCGTGGATGGATCGGCCTGTCACTCAACTATGCAAGCGCTCCCAACCCCAGAGTTCATTAGGCAGCAAACAGCCAGAACTTCAGAGGCTCCACGCTAACAGCCCCCCATTCAGTCTGGGGTCTGCAGGGTGGGATTTGGAGGAGCTTTCCAACTGTGCTGAGAGGCATCTCACCTTCCACTTGCTTGTCTGACCTGTTAGCCTGCTCTTTTTTTGTTTTGGTTACCCTTTTAGCTTTCAAGCTCTCTTCCCTTTTCCTTTGTCTGTTTTTTTTCTCTTGTTTTCATTCTCTCTCTCTCTCTCTCTCTCTCTCTCTCACACTCTCCCTTTTGGCTGAAGTGCATCTATTGGCGTGGGCAGTAAACACAAACACTTATAGCATGCCCGACTCAATTATACTGACAAGCCCTGATGACAACACCGACTGCCTTATATTCACCCTCGGGGAAGAGTCTATCTGTCTGGGCTTGGATGTGTGTGTGTGTGTGTGTATGTGTGTGTGTGTGTGTGTGTGTGTGCACCACCTCAAATTACAAATAGTGTTTTTACGAGCACTTGTTGTTTAGTCCACTCTTCCATTCTGCCTTGCCATAGGCCAAGTACAAGTGTGTGTGTGTGTGTGTGTGTGTGTGTGTGTGAGAGAGAGAGAGAGAGAGAGAGAGAGAGGGAGAGAGAGAGAGAGAAACTGTGACAGGCAGCTTATAGGAAAAGGCTCATCACCAGTAACCTCAGGGTGCAACCTTTTCACCCTTCATGTGTGTGTGTGTTTGTGTGTGTGTGTGTGTGTGTTTGGCTATGCTCCTTGGCCATCCAAAGAGGATTAGCACGGCTCCCAGTAATCATCATCAAACTGCCCAAACAAACACCCTGACACGGCGAACACTCCCTTATTTGTCATGACCTGTTCTCGTTGTCATTCCAAACTCTCCTCATCCACCGCTGAGAATGTTCCATGTCCAAACCCGAACCACTTCCCTCCTTTGGCTTTTGCATGGAAAGTTGCGCAGCGTGTGAGCACTTAACCACAGGTCTGTTTGGAGATCTTTGAACAGGATACGCGTTGCTTTTATTCCTTTCCAACATGTGTCTCCTGAAGATTCAACATGCACTCCTGGCAAATGTTTTACACAGCGTATGGCCAAGAGTTTGGGCTTCCCGAGTCATATTATCCCTGAGTGTATTTTTAGAAAGGTACACTTTTATGTATTTCAATATATAACTCACTAGTTTACATAGCGTGGTATATAATGTGAAATGTGTATACAGTGTATATGCATGTGTGTGAAATACAGATATTATGTTCCTTTTTTGACTCCATATTCCAGTGCACACTGGAGCTATATGTGTCGAAAGATTTATAGCGTAATGTAATAAATGTGGAAAATATTTTTCCCCTTTAAAGAGAAATCCATTTTTATCTATGGACTGAAAAAAAAACTTTTTAGGCCTTTTTATTTTTTGTTCTGTCTGATTTTTTCAGAGGAGGACGGTATAAATCACTGACTGGGCCAGGTCCGCTGGGTCCTCTGGCAAGGAAACCTAAAACCGGCAGAGGTTAATGGAAGTGCAAGTGAAGATTTATTTTAATTGCTCCTTTGTAATTTTTTTCTAGTTTAAACAAAATGTCCTCTGTGTTGAGGCGAAACACTAAATTATTCCACATCTGCACTGGAAATTGTTAAGTGTCACCCAACGATTTTTTTTGGTCACCTCCCCCTTCACTGAATTGCTTGTGGGGTTTGCATTGCAAAAGCCATGGTGAGTGATTAAAATATGAGCAAGAGAGAGAGAGATAGATAAATAGATAGATAGATAGAGAGCAAGAGAGAGAGTTGCACAGAAGACACAAATGAAACCAGAGAGTGGAGGAAAATGGCGGCATGCATTTGGAGACGTATTATGTTGTACGCCATTATTCCCCCTCTGATCATTTTGAACAGGCAACGGCCATTTTAAACAACATCTGTTTCCCCCTGGCTGTCACTAATCAGACATGCCACTGTTTTTTTTGTGTGTGTGTGTGTGTGTGTGAGTAAGTGTGTGTATGTATATCAGCTGTTGTATGGTCTACTCTACACCGCTTTTGGCATTTCCCCAAATGGAGGGAGAATAATGGTCTGGGCTTTTATGCATCACAAGCGAAAAGCCCACGAGTGCTTCTGTCCAGCCTCTCCATCTCTCCTGCCTGCCACAGATAAGGGTGCCTCCCAGTGGAAAGATAAAGTAAGGTCCCAGCCCAGCAGACTAAATAATATTATGCATGACCCTGCAGAAAGGATGACACAGCCTGAATTATCATCACAACATCCTGCTCAGGGCTCCACACCAACTGCAGGGCATGGGAGGCCAAGAGCACTCGAGCGCTTAGTAGAAAAACACATTTCTTCCTCCACAAAAAAAGAGCCCTCAGATCAAAAACCAAACAAAGAGAGCTGATTTAGATGTGATCATTTCCATTTGAGAAGCTGTAGTGTATATCCCAGAGAAAGGCTGACACTGGTAAGGCTATAGGCCCAGGCTAGGCCCAGATCTGGCCCACATCTAAGACCAGTGGCCAGTGAAGGCCATGCCACCCTGTAGTAGGCAACATGGGTACGCATTAGACTGTTCTTCCCCCAAGCCCAGCAGTGAGAGGAGCTATTTTTGACCCTCTCCCAGAGCATGCTGGGAGATTTTGACACCCTGTAAGTAGACATGGTCACGTGCTGGGCAGGCTGGGTGCTGATGATATTATTACTTATTATTGAAATAACCTCCTGCCACCTGTCTCCCCACTGCCTGCTGCCAAAGTATATACCTATAAAGCGCCACTCCTCACCGGCCATCACCCATCACGCACTCTGTTACTCTATTTACAGCCCCATGAGCCAGCACTAAACGCACTGCTCCCTCTCCTCATCAACACCCACTGAATACCATAATATATACAATACAGGCATTATGTATAAGGAGCTGGGCTGTATGTATGCATGTAATAAGGGCACAAAAGGAGACATTCTTATTTTGAATGCCGATTTATGTTTAATATAGTATTGGCTATGCAAAGTGCATGACCTTTTCGCTCATTTTCACATTTTATGAGAAAGCGAAGATCTCAGTGGGTGAAGGTGTTAAGAGCGCATGGTGAGGCTGGTTGTGGTTGCTTGTTTATTTTCGTTTTGGATTTCTGTCCGTCCGCAGGGAATTGAGCCGAGTGGAGGGTAGACGTGAGCAGGCGTCAGACGCCAGTGGCCGGTCCCGCCGGTGAACTCTGGTCCGAGCGATGCCCGGGCAAAGCCCATGTCTGGCCCTTGTGTCTGGCCCCCACGACTCCGTCTCCTGGCATATCTGCATCAGTTCTCTCCTCTCACACTTTCCCTCCAGCCCTACGTAACCCCAGAGTCCACCCCTTCATCACCCTCACCTCACACACACACACACACACACACACACACACACACACACACACCACCCCCGCCGTGTTGACATGGCTGGGCCCATCAGCACTCTCTCAACAGGACACACACGCTCGTCGGGATTTTCAGCTCCCCCCGCGTCACGCTACCCCTGCTCACCCGGGCTCTGCAGACCAGGCTCCGTTAAGCCCGCTGGCATGGCCTGGGCCCATGCCGGACATGCCCTGCCTGCTTGGTGCCCCACCCCACCCACTGCCCCCTCGAAACACAGCGCACGCTTGGAGACATCCTACCCACCTATTAGTGTCCAGACAGCAGACGCCACTATTTAACACTCATCTTGAGTTGCTCTCTCCCCTCAACCCACTCCTGTCTATTTCTGCCTGATTGGGACCTTGCATCTGAAACTGCAGAGCGAGATAAGTACCCAGCACACACACACACACACACACACACACACACACACACACACACACACACAACACAAACACAAACACACACACACACACACACATACACAAACACAAACACACACACACACACACACACAGAAACAAACACACCCTACCAGCAACCTTCACCTCACACACCCCCAGTTCAGTTCCAAGGGTTCATTACCACTGCACAGTTTAGCAGTAGATAATGTTATCTGTTAATGAGCCTCTTAGCTAAAAGTGGGACTCAGGTGGCTGGCTGCTTAGAAGGCCTGCAGAACTGCAAGTGAAGGAGCTCCTGTCTCACTAGGACACAACACAACACACAGAAGTCGGATAGGATACTCATGAATGAACATCATGAAATATATCAGACCACAGAAATATCCCTAGAGCTTCTTCCTCTCTTGAGGAAAGTAGTTACATAGTGTTTGTGTATGTGTGTGAGATCTTTGTGTGTATGTGTATATGTATGTATGTATTGTATGTACAGTATGTATGTATGTACTGTATGTACAGTATGTATGTATGTATGTATGTATGTATGTATGTATGTATGTATGTATGTACTGTATGTACAGTATGTATGTATGTATGCATGTATGTATGTATGTATGTATGTATGTATGTATGTCTGTATGTATGTTTGTGTGTATGTGTGTATGTGTGTGTGTGTGTGTGTGTGTGTGTGTGTGTGGTGTGTGTGTGTGTGTGTGTGTGCGCAGTGTGAGTGAACCATGTAGCACTAATTCACAGCCAATCGTACACAAACTGTAGCCACCCCTCCTTCAAACAGCACCGGCTTCCCGAGTGTTGGCATGTGTCTGTTTTGGGGCTAAATCAGGAGGCTAAGGTCCTGCCAAGGCCCACTCAGCCAGGCCTGCTCCAGCTGCAGTTCATCCATCAGGACGCCGGCCGACTGACCAGGGGGAGAGACGGAGGGATGGGGGGGGAGCGGTCGGCCCCTTGATGGATGTGGCACGCTGCGGTGGCACAGCTACTGCCAGAGAGAGAAGAGAGCGAGCAAGAGGGCGAGAGAGGTGGGGTAAGAGAGAAGAGAGAGAGAGGGGGAGACTGGCTGGACACACAGGCCATCCTGACGAATGTTAAGTTGTGATATTAGCACGGACACTAATATCATCCATCAAACCCAGAGATGCACAAGACTCCTGGACTTCAGGCCTGGGCCACGGAGAGTGACATAAATTAGCATCTGCCCAGACACTGATTCTTAATAAGCCAATCAGTCTACAAAGGAATTCAACAGGCCCCAGTCCAACTCTAACTCTCAGCACTCATTCACACACACTCTCACACACACACACACACACACACACACACACACACACACACGCTCTATCTCTCTCTCTCTCACACACACACTCACACACATACACACACACACTCATAAACACACACACTAACACGCATTCTTTCTCGCTCAAATTACTCAACAATAAACATTAATCACTGACACTGAGTGAGCACGCTGTGCTGTGCCTAACACTTCCTCTCTGGGTTAATGTGTCGTCATGTATTATTCGACGGTGGATGAAATCCAGCGCAGTGGCTGCCTCGTAACGCGCTAAAAGACTTACTCCAGGCGTCAGACACAAACCGTCATGAATCAAACCAAAAAAGAGAGAGAGAGAGAAAGAGAGAGAGAGAGAGAGAGAAAGAAAGAGAGAGAGATAGAGAGAGAGAGAGAGATGGAGAGGAAGAAAGAGAAAGAGATATGAGATGAGATAAGAGAGACATGAAGGGATGGGATAAGAGGGGGTTTTTTTGGGGGGGGGGCTCTGCATTGTCCTGTTTTAATAGCTATGAATATGAGCTCCTTTTTGAAGTGGGGCAGGGGGAGAGTGGACAGGGGACACGGGGTCCGTGGCGCAGTCCACGGCGGCACACAAACAGGCCTCAGAGCATGTAATTATGGGAAGGGCCAGGGGGGTAGGGGGCGGGGTGGGGTACGGGGAGGGGGCACAGATGCTTTGAAGAGCAGCCGGGTCAACAGAGGTGAACGAGATGTCTGACAAGAAGGAGACAGCCAGGCAAAAGTCCTCTATGAAAGAACAATACGCTGATAGTTTCCTCCCCTCTCTCCTCCTCCGCCCCTGCTAGGTATGGAAACATTCCCCTCCCCCTCCCGGATACCTGGATACCGCAAGTCTGGTGTTATGCACCTTTGCGTCTAGACGCACTTTTTGGACCCTGTTTTCAACTCTTTGTGTCATAGGCTCGTCAAAACTTTGTTTCCGCGTTGATTGCTTTCCTCCTTCGTAACTTGGTAATGATGTGATTGCGCTAAGGCACCCTGCCACTGACATTATTGAGAAAACTTCCATGCGGAGGAAAATCCTATATAAGTGCCGGCTCAGTCAGTACTCTACTTCTGCCATGCATTTCAAAATGCAAGTAATGAGGTTAGTGGGATTTGATTAGAAAGAGTTTTAAAATTAGCTCGGCGGGTTATCAAATCAAACAGCAGGATATATAATAAGGCTACGGCAAGGTTCAGGCTCCTGATTAAATCACAAAGCATCTGCACTATTGAAAATGTATCCAAGAAATCCGTTCCTATAGGCTAATGTGCTGCCATCCCACTAATCCACTTTGTTTTTATTTATATGCTTTGTTTGTTTTTTTATATTTATATATTTATTTTATGCAATATGCAGTCATGAATAAATATATGAGATAATTTCATTCTTCCTTGTTTATTGCAGTTGATTCAGCTTCATTTTTCTTCTGTGATAAATTGTAAGACGCCGAGGCCTTGTGGGGATATCAAGATATCAGTGAGAGAGAGAGTGCGCGCGAGAGAGAGAGAGAGAGAGAGAGAGAGAGAGAGAGAGAGAGAGAGAGAGAGAGAGAGAGATAGAGAGAGACTGTCATGTGCCAAGCCAGGCAGGCTCTCAATGCTCAATTAAGGACTCCTCTGTCTCAGGCCAGCTCCAAAGAGTCTCTGTGCAAATGGCACAGCGCTGTAATGTCCCTACAGGGACCGAGCGAGGAGGAGGGCATCTCTCGGAAAAGGTCACGGACATGCACTCACGAGTCGAGTTCAACTGACAATAAGAGAAGGTCACAAGGTTTATTTACTCCACAATAATATTGAACCCAGACAAACGTAGATGCGCCTTCGCTAAGTATCAAATGTGTATTAATATTAGCCTTGACCACTGGGTGGTAGCCAACTGATACAGTGAGTGGTGAGACATCCATGCACTGGCTCTGGTCCAGCAAAGTCCACTGTGCAAGGTTTGGAGATAAAGCCTGACGAGATGTTGTCTGGTTTGAACTCTCAGGTGTAGTAGTGCCGGGCTCTAATTTCAGCGTCTTCGGGGCTTTTCTTGGAATAATGCCTTCTTGGCAAAGAGACCTTTGTGAGAGGGACATGTCTGTGTGTGTATTTGTGCGTGTGCACGGGTGCAATTTTTGTGTGTGTTTGTGTTTGTGTGTGTGTGTGTGTGTGTGTGTGTGTGTGTGTGTGTGTGTGTGTGTGTGTGTGTACGTATACATGTGTGTGCGTGTGTGAGTTTGGTGTATGTGCACATGTGTATGAGTGCATAACTGTGTCTGTATGCCTGTGTGTGTACTGTATTTGCCTGTGTGTGTACTGTATTTGCCTGTGTGTGTACTGTATTTGCCTGTGTGAGTGTGTGTGTGTGTGTGTGTGTGTGTGTGTGTGTGGTGTGTGTGTGTGTGTGTGTGTGTGTGTGTGTGTGCTTGTGTTTATTTCCTGGGCAGACACCCCGTGTACTGTAGTTCTGAGATGGCCAGCAACATTTCCATGGCCCTGTTCCAGTAGTTAACTATAGCAGGAGCCATGACAGCTTCAGCGGGGCCTATTGCCTGCCACTGGCCTCCCAGGGACCTTGAGATAAAAATCCACACACTCCACGCAGCGTGTGTGTCCTGCCCAATAACCTGGCCCCTATTCCCACCTGTCCACTCAGACAAGATGGTGGAATCTGCTTCACATTGTTCATTTTAGTGACCCAGTGGCAGATGTGTGTCACAGTGTTGGTGTGTGTGTGTGTGTGTGTGTGTGTGTGTGTGTGTGTGTGGATGTGTGTGGATGTTTGCATGTGTGTGTGTGGGTAACTTTCAGTGAGAGGCCAGGTTGCTTTTAAAGTCTGTGTGTGTACATTTCTATAGGTTGTATACTGTATTCCGGTTGGGTCTCCATATTTTCCTGTAGCAGATTCACTGCACAGCCTGTCTGTATGCCTCCAAGTTTGCAAGGCTAACTTTTTATTTTTGGTCGAGCTGTTAATGGCCTAGAAGTTTAAATTGAGATGTTTCGCCGGGGCCCTGGGTCTATTGGCTGACAGCGCAAGAGGTTTATTACCCAGTCAGTTACGGGGCACCATATACCAGCTTGTTATGGGCAGGTCACCGTGTGCTGCCATTAACGTGTGTGGAAAATGTCACAAGCCATTTGGACACGATGAGTCCTTTGGCAGCGGATCATAGCCATCTTGTCCTACTGATAGGGTCATAAAAGTAATGAATTGAGCTGGGGTAAAAAAAAGAGAACGAGACGCTTAAAAACACCCTCTGGAGAGCTGATTAAAATTGCAGAAACGTTTAGACAGCGCTGCTGCTGTTTATGCCCGAGTGGTTGACCAGAGCCGTGCTACACTAGCTGAGAGCGGCCGCCGTCGTAGCTCCCACTCATCTCACCACCAAATATAGCCCTGCACCGGAGCGGCGAGTCAGTGCGTTCGCCGAGCAGAAGCCGTCGTTTTCCCTAAACATTTCTAGGAAGTTGAGGGGAGCGGAGGGAATCGGCTGTCCCCCGTTTGAATTGCTTATCTGCAAATCATGATGAAACTGTGTTTATTAACAGCCAGCGATAAGATGCGCGGCAGTGGAAATCTTCGGCTCGGATGACACTTTGAAAGCTTGTCCTGGGTTTCATCCCTCTCTACCTCCCTCCCTCCCTCCATCCCTCCCTCCATCTCTTCTCTCTGCTCTCTCTGGAGATGTGTTCTGCTGCTCTCGTGGCCCTTGCATTTTCCCCTCATTGTGCGCAGGGAGAGTGGGCACTCACGGCGTCTGGGATTGCCCGCGATCACATTTCGTGTCTACCGTCGGCCTTGTTGATCTGCTGATTTATTACGTGCGGAGAGAGAGGAGGGGTGGGGTGGGGTGGGGTGGGGTGAGGTGGAGGTGTGTGGGTGTGTCTGTGTGTGTGTGTGTGGGGCATAATGTAAAAAGATAACATGCCATTGGAGGGGGGAAATACAACAATAAAAAAGAAAGAAGGACCGAGAGAGTGAAAGAAAAAAAAGAATACGAGCCTGTTTGTGTGACTTCACAATGCCCCCTGAAGCACCATCATTCCTATCTTAATCCTCGCTCGCCTCCCGACCCACAATGCCGAGGGATCCGGTTTCAGCCCCCTGGGCTGCTCTCGGCCGTGGCGTGGGGTGGCGGCCCAGGCTGGGCTGGGGAGTCGTGGCTGCTCTCGTCTGCCCCGCGCCAGGCATGGTCACACACTGCCCCCTGCAGAAAGACCAAGAGGATCAACTAACTGACTAAACACACACACACACTTGCATATGCATAGGCATACATGCTCACAGAGCATGTTTGCTCTCCCATACACACATGTAAGCATAAACTGTATACAGTCATATGCTTGCAACTATTCACACTCTAACACATAAATACATAAACATGCACTCAAGTACATTCTCTCTCTCTCTCTCTCTCTCTCTCTCTCTCTCACACACACACACACACACACACACACACACACACACACACACACACACACACACACACACACACTCAAGGACAAGGTCAACACATTACAGTCAGTGGCATGCTATGGGCAACAAGCTCAGCTCAGGTATCCAAACTGCCAATTATAGCCTCCTGAAAAAGAGGCCTTTTAACAAGGGCCATAAATCTCCTGACAGCACACCTCCTAATCTCTCCACTGTGGACCGCCGCTGACTTTTTTTTACACGGGAAGATGAAATACTCGTTAACTTGAGTATGCTCCCCTCTCTCAGATGTGAAAGACTGAGAAATTACGACTGTGTATTTATGATGTGCTTGTGTGTCTGTGTGTGAGCGTGTGATTTGGATATAAGTTTGTGAGTATCTTATTGGTCTGTGTGTGTGTGTGTGTGTGTGTGTGTGTGTGTGTGTGTGTGTGTGTGTGTGTGTGTGTGTGTGTGTGTGTGTGTGTGTGTGTGGGTATTTGTGGGTGTGCGCGCGTGTGCATTTTTAAAGGTCTGCATGTATGGGTGTGCTGCATGTGTTTCAGTGAAATTAGTTTATCGTATGCTGTCTAAAGGCTACATACAGTACATGGTTCTCCATGTGTTGCTGCATATTCCAGATTCCTTTCCTCTGGTTTCTTTTGAACCTCCTCCTCTTCTGAGAGTTCACTTTCACCACTGGAGGAACCACATCGGTGAGGAGGCCCAGCACCTGCAGAAAGTGACCCACCTCAGAGTCTCGGTGCGTCGGCTTCAGTGCGCTGGCCGGCCTGGGCCCTCTGTGCCCCTGACGGAGAGCGGCGCGCAGGAAAGTCCTGACAGCATGGGGAGAGAGTAACACGATATGGACCGCCATTTCCCTTCAACATCCTCCAGCCGCACATATGAGAAACACATCAGGGGAACGATGGAAGCTGGGGCTGAGAGAGAGAGAGAGAGAGAGAGAGAGAGAGAGAGAAGAGAGTGAGAGAGAGGGTGAGAGATAAGCCTCCATCATAGACTTCCTTGCATGGGGCCCATCCAACTTCTTGCCTGGACTCTGGTTCTTCTGTCACCCATGGGATGGGCACCACAACCACAGTCACTCAAGCAACCATGCAGGCCTTACTCAAAGGGCACAGTTTTACAGAGGGAGTGTGTGTGTGTGTGTGTGTGAGAGAGAGAGAGAGAGAGAGAGAGAGAGAGAAAGAAAGAATTCCACTCATCTAATACTGGTCAAAATTCTTTTAAAAAATTTCTCCATTCTTTTAAAAAAATTCTCCATGTGCTGACCACTCTGCCAGATACGTCCACAATACTAAACATCCACACAACTTTTTGACGCCCGACAGCTATAGTGTTACACATGCCCAGATGCACCCCGTAACCTGCGGAGTGGGCCTGGAAGCGAATGAGTGTGAGTCTGGTGACACGGAGGAGATAGCCTGGAGGATCAACAGGGGGTACGTGTACTGTACCTGGTGAAGTACAGCTCTGTGCACGCACTAGCCTGCAGGCTAACAGACAGGAACATTTCTGAAACATGACAGGACACAAATGGGAGAAGGTGCCGCAGGGTTGAAAACAGAAAGGATGAAAAAACGAGATGACCAAAAAAAAGAGAGAGGGAGAGAGAGAGAGAAAGAGAGAGAGAGAGAAGGAAAGAAAAGAGGGAGGGAGGGAGAGAGAGGAGGGTGAGGTCGCCAAAGGAGTATGCGTTCCACACAGCACTTGCAATGTTTGAGATAGTCTTATCTCTTTGACAGGTCATCAATTCGCATGGCTGCACATGGTGAACCTGACGAAAGTGTTCCCGAAACTACTAAATTTGCATCCATCTAGATAGCGGAGGAAGATAACGAAAAAGTGTTTTTTTTTCACTGTCTTTATTTCTTATAGGAGATGTTTTGCCTTTATGGAGAAAGTCGGTAGACTTTTATTTTTCAAAGTGAATCATGAGGATTTAGAATATGAAGGAGGAGTTGTGTGAGAAAAGGTTGTTAGACTCTTAGAGAGAGAGATGGGAGGAGGAGGTTTTCTAGTTTTCTCTTTCAGAAGCCAGAGCTTTGTTGTTTCCTTTGAGGGCTTTCAGACGAGCTTTCATCCAATTTTATAGCAGAACAAAGCCAGAAGAGTTTAAAGCTCTAACACAGATCAAGAGTCCAGCAGTGTGTGTGTGTGTGTGTGTGTGTGTGTGTGTGTGTGTGTGTGTGTGCGCGCGTGCGTGCGCGTGTGCGTGTGCGTGTGCGTGTGCGTGTGTGTGTGTGTGTGTGTGTGTGTGTGGTAGTATGTGTTTGTGTGGGTGAGTGTGGTTTGTTTGTGTGTGTTAGGGAGAGAGAAAGTGAAAAAAGTGCATCAGTGAAAGAAAAATGTCACAGATTCAGTGAGAAAATCACACAATAGCTCTCTTTTCCATAGTTCACATAGATATTAAACATTAAAAAACATTAACAACCATGTATAGTGCCAGCCCAACTGAAATGTACAGTACATATCAAATCAGACTTGATTATGAGAGACAACAATTTGAAGACACAAAATGTACTCTGTTATATTCTCTTTACTTGAATATCCTGTTACAAATCATTACTAAATCATGAACAACCATTGAATAACTACAATAGCCAAACCACTGCCGATTAAATGAGGCCAGAAAATACACAGGCGATCTATCTGTTTCAGTCAGCCATTACCTCAAGCGTGTTTATGGTAAACATAACAGTGTTTTGTGCTCATTAAGTCCAACAGCCCTTCTTTCTGGCCATTGAGTCATGCATGTTATATGGTGAATGTAACAGCATTTAGTTTAGCACTTAGTCCAACAGCCACTCTCTCTGGCTATGGAACAGGGGAGCCAAACGGCATTCAGGCCTTGTCTGTTTGGGCGCTGTGCTTGGTGGGAAGATGGGCGGCCATTTTCCACTTAATTGAGCCCCGTAAACAGGCACTCATCAGAAAGCAGCTGTTTATGCTCCCATTAAAGAGAGTGTGAGTGGGGAGAGAGAGTTGGGGCTTTTCTGCAGTGGACGCCAGCCACTCCCACCGGCCTTGGCCAAGTGGCCCCACATGGAATGGTAAAAGGTCAGTGATGAACCTGAACTAGCTAACACCCCCCGCCCCGCCCTCCTCCCTCCCAGAGTGCACTCCCAGGATGCAGTGCTGCGGTTGCAGTTAAGTGCACTTACGTCATAAAACCTGGGGAATGTTGTTTATGTTGCTTGCTTTCGGACATGTGTGGTGTGTATGCGTGTCTTTGTACACATGTACTTGTGTATGTGTGTGTGTGTGTGTGTGTCTGAGCATGGCTGTTGCTGGCATGAGTCGACAACACACATAAACACAGACGTGTGTCGAAAACAGCAGAAGCCCAGTGATTAAATGCTTAATGACCAAATTATTTGACTGCGGGGATCGCAATTAGGTGTTCAGTAAAAAACGCAAAGACTCATCTCACACCCAGTTCAAATTGCTTCCTTGTCAGGGATTTTATGCCATAGTTGGAAAAAAAAATACAGTTGTATACTGGCAAGAAAATAAATAAATAAATATATAATCACACAGACTGGACAGTTGCCAAATTTCCATAGGGCATTAGCAACCAACTGGTGAACCTCATTAAAAAGTAGAGAAACCTATAACCATTAAAAGCCCATTAAGCAGCATGTAATTTTGTGGAACTAAATAGCACAGAGTAATCAAAAGCACATGACACCCAGCTGGGAAACTAAGCAAATTGTTTCGATTAGGGGAGAATCCATCATCAACAAAGCAAGCTTTTTGGGGTGGTTTGTTGTGGAGGGAGGGGGGGGGGGGGCAACTCCCCTCATCCCCCACGCACTCAAATTGCTCTTTCTCCTTTGCACTCTCTGTGTGTCTCTCTCTCCCTCTCTCTCTTTGCCCCTATCTCTCAGCAAAATCAATTTCCTCAGTAATTGCACAGATTGATGTTGATAACGGTCAGGGGCGTGTGACCCAAATATCCGTTACGTCGCCTTTTGCCAGCGCCACGTCAACAGTTGGAAAATAAAACAGCTCGTTGACTGGCTGACAGACACACAGACACATTTGCACCGGTTCCCCTTGCCTAGGCTAATCGCACAACCCAGCTGTAGCGAGCACTGTAATGCCTCGCTGCTTTCCTATCGGCGAACCACACTCGCTTGGCTTCCTCCAAGGCACCGGTGGCTGAGGTGCACGGGAGCCTAGTTGCAGGTGTTGCGACCCCTCGTAAAGAAAGGGGCCCAGGCTCAAAGGAACCCCTCCTCCCCTTGGTGTTAAGTGGGAGCCAGGAGTGGGTTTATTATGTGTAAAATGTCATTACAGACGTCAGGAGACGTCTTTTTTTTCTCCACTAACCAGATTCTGTTGTTAGCGATTAGTTTAAACTGCAACTGGATACACGGTTGAGTTGAGCATGTCTCTCTCTGAAGCTGACTCTTCAAAATTACTGAGTTCAAAAAAATGTAATCAGTTGCAGCAGTCCTTTCTTCCTAATAATATTTTAACCAATTACATAAATAAGAGCCTTTGTTCTTTAGCCATTCCCCAACCCCTTTCATAAGGGAAAAACAACAATTTATGTTGTGATGTTTTCGATTCATCTGCATGAATTCATCCATCAACTTTCTCTTTTGTGTGGCTGAGCAACCTCATACTTTGTTATGAAACGCAACCTTTGTGTGAAAACCAAGCGCACCATCCATTGTGTGTGTGTGTGTGTGTGTGTGTGTGTGTGTGTGTGTGTGTGTGTGTGTGTGTGTGTGTGTGTTTGGAAAAAGAGCCAGCAGTGGGGAGAAACCGGAGGAAGTGCTGGCGTAGCCGAGCCGCTTGGACCCGTTTCCAGATGTGGGCCGCTTGCCATGACGGGGGCTGGCGTGGCGGGGATGTGTGCATCATCAGCCATGGAGCGTGTCGTCCTGGAAGTGTTTGATCCAAGACTGAACCACCCCCACCCCCCCACCCCCTTACCCCCCTGTTACCCAGCAGAGATGCCTTTTCTTCCAGCCTTTCAAGCGGCACAACCCGTGGTGGCAGTTTAAGTGTCTGCATTATGTGTTAAATGGGATCGTGAAAAGAGCTATACTTCTCTCTTTTTTTGATGAAGTGATCTCACTCTCCCACAAGAAACAACAATCACGACCCCAGGAGGCCGTCAGGAGTCACAGCTCCTTGCTCATCTGGTCATTTAAGAAATTAACAAATGGCCAAACACATTCCTTTAGAGCCAGGGCAAAGGAAAGAAAAGCACCGTTCATAACCTCCTGTAGTGTTGCTGAAACATTTGCGTGTGTGTGCGTGTTTAACGCAGATAAAGCAACAGACACATTAATCAGCGCGGTCACCCAAACACAAGCCCCTACAGAGATGCCTCAGACCCACACACACGCGTCCTGCAGAGCTGATGTGTTTCACCTAAACGTGACCGTCTCGATTCGGGTTTTATCACCCAAGCACAGGGCCTGCTGCTAAGACCCACTGGACAGGTGAGGAGGAGGGGGTTATGTGTGTGTGTGTGTGTGTGTGTGTGTGTGTGTGTGTGTGTGTGTGTCTCTGTGTGTGTGTGTGTGTCTGTGTGTGTGTTAGTCCAGGGGTGCATGGTGGGTCCACAGAGACCTGTTTTAGCACAATGAGTGGATTTATGAGGGGACATACTCTCCGCTTTATTGGCTGTAAAAATGTCCAAGAGAAAAGGGAGCCAACGCGTTGGCCTATGCCGATAAGAGCCACAATGCTGTACAGTGGACCATAAGGGAGAAGTCAAACCCTCTTTGATATTCCTATTGGCTTGAAACACATGGCTTCAACCCCTAACTAATACTCACCACCCCCACCCCAACACAGTGAGTGGGTGTAAATTATAAGACTGTAGTGAAAACTAGACATGTACGACATATTTGTTCTCTGTGTATCGGTCAAAGACGCCTCCGCAGACAATCCCCTAGCCCTGGCTTGCTTAGCTGATTTATAAACAGGGGTTTCTGCCATCATAGTCACTGATACGTGTGTGTGCAAAGTGCTCCTGACGGAATAACTTGAGCCGTCAAATCAGTCACTGTCCAGCGCAGTAACGACCAAAGGCCACAGAAGCCACTTGGGAGCCGAAAAATCTGCACTGGGAGGCCAGTTTTGGAAGTGGAAGGATTGTGACTCTCGGGAAGGGGGGTCGTGACCCTAAAGAGGAGCTGAGTGACGGGGGCTGTGGGTGGTTGTGAGACGGTTCCTTGTGTCTGAAATGTTCCGAGTCGCGTTCCGCGGGCGAGACAAAGAACCAGGGGTCATGTAAGTGGTCGTTTCTCACCTTCCGGGCACGTCTCATTTAGCACGCCGCGGAATTCACCCTCATTTTATCCGAACACGGGACACGTCTGCGACTGCCTTTCCTTTAAAACACATAAACACACATACACACACACACATAGTCTCTCTCTGTTTCACACACACATACGCACACACCCACACACACGCACACACACGCACACACACACACACACACTCTTTTCATGGTCATTCTTTTCAATGCCAAGCAGCACATGAAAAGGTTTGAGGGGATTCCCCTAAGTCCCAGGTGCTCTTGGGTTTCTCCTGACTGTTTGTTGACGCATGCCGTTCCCAGAGCGAGGTGATTTGGTTAATGTGGGCCGTGGGGGATTAGAGCATTGGCTGATCATTAGGGCGGCTCAGCCGAGACGGTCAGCTTTGAGCAGTCAGGTGGTAAATAGGGGGGCGTGAGGGAAATAGACCTGACTGCCAATGTGGATGCCCCCATGAGGTGAAACCCAGTCTCTGTTAGGGATTTACATTGCCATCTATGACCACCTTAGCACTGGGTCTAATGAACACGCACACAAGCCTGCACACACACACACTCAAGCATTCTGTGGAGCTGTAAGATAAGAAGTAAGATGTCACATAAGTGGTTGGAAGCCACATTCAGCACCTGATCGGGGCAGTCAATTGGTAGAGTAGCATAACTGAGCAAAGCAAAGCACATAGTTGCTTCACACTCACATACATTACGATTCACGTGAATATGAGATTTAACCTGTGTGTGTGTGTGTGTGTGTGTGTGTGTGTGTGTGTGTATGTGTGTCAGTGTGTAGCATACTAAATGCTCCACATCTGAAGCGCAAGACGTGTAGGGATTCGGTAAGAATCCTGGGATGTGGGGAAGCAAACGGCTTCAGCTGTCAGATGCTGGAGGAATTACAGCAGGCAGCAGGCGCGCTCAGGTAGCTAATTAAATTTGGGCCCTGGTGGCCTGAGGGAAGGCAGATCTTAATGTTATTTTACGTGGAGAGATCAGAGCGATGAGTGAGCAGGAGCATGGAGGCCTGGGCACAGTGCTGCCAGATCTGGCAAGGTGCAGGGCTACAGAGATAGCCAGACGCAGGCTAACCCACTTCATTTCCTCCTCACAACAGTGGGACTGTCTTTCCACAGCAGGCGCTTGGCTTGTCAGAGTGTCTTAACACACTTGTGCGCGCATCATCACAAATAAATGATCTCTCAAGTTAACGTTTCGCAAACCTGTGAGGATGTTCTTCTCAGGTTACCATGGAGACCTGTGTTATTAGCGCTCTATTTCTGACCACATAAGTTTGGTTTCGGCCATGTTGCTGAAAGGCTTTGAGTCTTAAATAATGCTTTGAGATTTTCTTCTTTGATGGATCGAGGTGTCTTGGGGCACATAAGGTCATGTCACCACTGCGGAACTCCAGTAATTCAAAGGTCAACAACATCAGTGCAATACACAAACCCCCCGGTCTGACTCAGCGGGCTAATGTTTCCTCACTGTCAGAACAGGATTGTTACTGTCAGAGATTGATTTAAATTGACACAGGGATTTGATTAATGCGCCAGATTTGCCTAAAATGCCTGAGTGGGAACAATCAAGAGATATTAAATGCTATTGAGACTAAATCGACTGGAAGAAACAAAACAAAAAACAGTAAACTAGACTGAATGCCTCTGTACACATCCCTTGCGCGTGCTCTCTCTCTCTCTCTCTCTATCATTCCTTGGCCGAGGCAGATTTATAGGGATTAAAGCTGGAGTTGAGATGTGCTGTGATGAACACTCTGATCAGCCTACACTGCTTTCAGCACCCTGACTGCCCTGGCGCACGCCGATGCCTCCGCAATGCCATGCTGGACTTGGACATCTCACTCAGGATGGACATTGCTTACAAATGCACATGTGCACACATTCAGATGGGCACAACCACACACACACATTTGTCCACCACGTACACTGCTGAAAAACACAAATACTCCACTGACATCACAGTTTGGCCTAGGACTTCCCCAGACACTAGACACCTGTAATCCTTGTACCTGCTGGGTAGCACACAATCCGCCACCGATACTCCTGCACGTAAACACTGTGTCCGATACAGATACAGTACACCAGCAGTGCCGTGTCCCTCTGATCCAACACAAAGACACAATACATGCTGGGCCTCTGCTCTTTCATTTCAGTGGCTGTAACAACAGGGCCTGACTCATGGTCACCATAGTCCTCAGGTCAGTGGCTAATATCACATAGCCATTGTGTCTGTGCTGAGCCTCAACCTGACACCAAGGTAACAGATCCCACTCCAAAAGGAACAGCATATTAGCACTTTGTTTAAAGGCCCAGAAGAAGAGCATTAACAACTAATTTGAAGCACTGGTGTCTGTGTTCTATATTGGCATGGCATAAACTTGGATATTAGGTGGTAATGCCATCACTGTTCTTGAACACCTCACCACACATATGCTATTACCCTAGTTTTGACATTTATGTTCCGTGATGTAACACAGATTTTGAAATACTAACCACTTCAACCCACTCTGGTGCTATGATATCATTACCAGAAATGTTCACAATTTGGTGTCATAATTGCCTATGTAAATGTTAAAGCAACATAATGTAGTTCTCTCCCCTTGAAATAACAGCTTCAAACTCATTTTGACACTATACAGACTTAACAGAACAGTCTTGCTAATGTGTGCCTGCAATGCATGGTTTTGCACTATGTAACGTTGTAGAACATTGTGTTACTTTAATGAGCCGTCAGAAGAGCACATGAAGACTGTCATGTAAATGACCTGTGACAGTGACTTGACATGGTTATGCTAATCTGCTGTATCTTTTCATGAAAACTCCCACACAAGGTCATAGCTTGGAGCTGATAACAATTCAGGGCTTCAGATTTTACCCAGCTCATAAGATATAATGGGCAAATCCACGTACACTAGTCTTGCTTGTGCCACATTTACAATATGCACAATATTAAGTTATGACAAGAAGCCTTCCTTACAGCTGCCAAGCATGTAAAGACCTGCTGCTAACACTTCTGTTTGCTATGAAAAGTGAACTGTGGTAGCCTGGTAGCTACCTAGCTATTTATACATCGCCAAAGATACATATCATATGCTTCATGTACTGTACATGCTTAAGTTGAAAGATATTACTGAAGACTCACCAATTTGATTCTACAACAGCAGAGTAAGGCAACACACTTCCTCTTCAATGCTGAGCCCATGTTCCACACAATGAGTGGAGGTTTGCTAAAGATTGAGCCCTCTCACCTGTGCTAGTAGATGATGAAGCAATGGGATCTCCTTGAGCCTTGCCTCATCTTTGTTGCCTTCAACATTTTGTTTTAAAATGTCCTTATGTGGATAGTATAAAAATTGCCGAAAATTACTGAAGGGCACTTTCTCTGTCAAGCTCAGATAATGCGTGCATGCCAAATTATGTTTAGTGTAATAGTAAAGTAAAGTTAGAGCAGCTGCATGAAAGTTTTGTAGAGGACCCAAAATGCTTCCTGGTTGCATGTTTGATCAGTGATATCCTGTTGTTTTCAATGGTTTTAATGCATGATTACAACAAAAACTAAAAAAAACCTTGAAAGTGCACGTCTGACTTGATGTTGTTAATCTTATGATGTAGGGTGTTAACATAGCCAGATTTAAGAAACCATGAAGCTTTTTTTGTGCTCTATAGTCTGCAAACTTAATATTGCTACTATATCCTGAGACTGGTGCAGAGGTGATGTGGTCTTTCTTCAGCTTAAATGACTACCTCAGCCAGGCTAATGGCCTGACGCTAACTGACTCTGAGCTCACCACCGATTTGACTCAATGGGAAGAGACAGTGGCTAAGAGGTGATGTAGTCTTTGTGGTCTTGAGGTGATGTAGTGTATTCACTGCTCACGATTACGTCAGCCAAATGAACTCCTTTAGTCTAATGCTAACTGACTGGCAGGCCACATGGGGTGGGAGTGAGGGTGGGCAGGGGTGGGTTGCATTAGCCAGAGAGGCTCAGGCTATTGTGGTTGGACGTCTGGCTGGCTGCTGTGACCTGCTCCATAGTTCCCCCGTTAGCAAGATCGGTATCACCGCCGCACTGCACTCCCACACCGTTTCCATGGCAGTCGTTTTATTTTTCCCCAGCACTTCTCATTTTAATAGCTCTCTTTTCCTCCCTCCCTCCCTCCCCGCCTCGCTCCATCCATCCATCCTCCTCGTCCCATCCTGAAATAAAAGTGATTCAGAGCCCTGCTGTGAGAGCTCAACACACACCCACTACATCACGTTTTGGTTTGCAGAAACTCGATCGGTGCAGAGATGTCTAGACCCCCCCCCCCCCGCCCCCTTCTCCCCACCGCCTCACCACACACACATACACACACACACACACACACACACACACTTGCAGACACACACCAGCAGGTCCTTCTCTAGGTCTGTCCAGAGATTAATGCACAGGAAAGGAGTGTGCAGAGCTTTGTCATCAATTACTGCAGGCAGGCAGGCAGGGAGGCAGGGGACTTAGAGAAGGGAGGGAAGTGGGTCTGACGGGAGACTGGCGCTCAAGAGGCTTGCAGCCCTGTGGCCCCGTGGCCCCCAGCCAATAAGACGAGTCTCCATCTTCGACCCAGTCTCCTTCCTTCAGTGACTCTCTCTCTCTCTCTCTCTCTCTCTCTCTCTCTCTCTCTCGTATTTTCAACCAAACGCTTTTCTAACTTTCACTTATCTGTTTTTTCTATCTCACTCCTTATAACATCTCTCTCTCTTTTTTTTCTCTCTCTCTCTCTTGTTCCCCACTCTCACACTCTCCTCCACTCTCTCACAGCTCTGTGTACTAATTCCCATGTTCACCAGTCGAGATCCGACACCAAAGCTGGGGATACTTGCAATTCTGAGCTCATTAGGAAGGCTGCCTATTTGGCTTGACACTCAATACCCACAGAGCGTACGGCACACATAGTACATTCCCTGCCAGTTCCACATCATGCACCAAGCACACGCTAGACTACTCTATATGAACAGACTGTTCAACTGTGGCAAGAACAGTCTATTCTTCTGACCCACTGAATATTTCCTGGAATGTGTTGAAACCCCACCACTGACTGATGGAGATGAAGTGATCACGTTGCTCTAAAACGTTTCAACACCGGACTGTTAGCCGTAGGTTTTTTATTTTTTCATAGGCAAATCTCAACCCCTGAGTCATCTGTTCCACCCTTAAGAATACTATTGTTATATTAACATCATGGCCATGAATAAATAATTAAATAGTGAAAGATGAAACAATCTGCCAGGTCTTTATGGAGACCCACCATCTGTTTTTGGAGACTCAACTCCACTCCATTTCATTCCATAGAAACCATTCTATTTCTAATCCATAGTAACGCATTTATTTTATTGCTTTGCAAACTCTGATGGTTCAGTGGCTTAGTATGTACACCCGATGTCTGGTGGAGAGCTTCTTGTTGAATTTCTTCTTGTCGCCTTTTGAATTCAGAATTGCTTGCCAGGAGAATATTTACAGTTGGAGCATATGGAAATGCATGCTCTGGCTCTCACACACATGGCTCAGATCACACCTATGGCATCCCCTCCCAGAGTCGGCCCTCGCGTCTATTTAACAGGTGATTTATCCCCCGACACCCCTCCGAGTGTTTAAGGCAGGAGGCCTGAATAATCCCTGCCTGAGGCCTGTGCAGTGGCGCGGGGCTGGGGGCACAAAGTGTCTCTCCGCTGGCGTGAGTGTGTGTGTGTGTGTGTGTGTGTGTGTGTGTCTGTGTGTCGCTCGGCAGGCCGAGGCTCTGGACACCCGGAAAACATTTGCAGACCAATGCGCCATGTCCGCACACTACTAAGCACTTGTAAACTAAAACTAGATTCCACACCCCAGCCCTTACCCACACCACCACCACTACCACACACACACACACACACACACACACACACAAAACCCAGCCACCACCACCCTGACACCCTCATATCTACCCCAACACACACAACCCCAACCCATCCCAACCTCCTCTGTGGAGAACCATGTGCTTGACACCTCTAAATGCCCCCCCTTAACCCCCAACTGCCCCAGCGTACCCTTACAAGACCCCCTGCTGCTCTTTTAGCGCACTGAAATTTTTACATTTTTATTTATATCAGTGTGTAGCTTGGAAAGCTGAGCTGACATGCTAGAGGATATTCTCTGCATACTGGGACACGCAGCTTTGGGGAAACAGCTGCACTGCTCCTCGCCACTGGCACGCAATGCAAAGCACCTACCCCTCGCTACTGCACACACACACACGCGCACACACACACACACTTCAAACCCATCTAAAAGCCGGCCTGGTCTGACCAACAGATGAGTGGAATTCCCCCTTTGTTATATGATAATCGTTTGATCGAGCACTGGTGTCAAAGAGCAGAATCCTTGGGTGATTGTTCAAACCGTGTTCTTCACCGGCAGGCCGTGTGAGTGTGGGTCTGCTGGTGAAACTAAACCTGGTGCTGGGGATTGGGGGGTGAGGTGGAGGCCTGGGTGGTGAAGGGGGTGTAGGTGGAGGGTGGGGGAGGGTCAGGTGGGGGGGGGCTCTGACAGCAGGCATGTGGTCGTGTGAATAACTCCTGAAGTAATTAATCAGGAGAAGGTCGGCATCCTCTTACAGCCAGGCACAGACCCATAGCTGACACCACATTCCACATATGCATATGCGCGCGCACTCACACACACACACACACACACACACACACACGAACACAAATAGACACATACACACTCCTTTTCTTACACACACACACATACACACTACATCAAGCCTGCCATTCTGCCCTCTTGCATCTGTTCCTGTGAGTGTGGGCATCTCCTGTCCGAGCACATGTATCTCCCCCTGTAACTTTAGCGGGGATCTCCTTGCATTTCGTCCTCTTTTTTACGCTGCAGTCACACATAGCGAGCATACAGCCCGATATTATCCTCACATGTAAAGTCAGGTCCTCGGCCAGATGTTACTCAAGCCCATTTACCCCACAGCCGCGCAAGAGCGTCTTAAACCAGGAGGGAGAGCTATAAAACAGACAACTAGCCTGTGTTGGTTGGGGAGTTGCTCTGTGGAATTCTCTCAGATCCAGAGGTCTCAGGGGGCCTGTGGTCACCTGGGGTACCTCCTCTTCCTCCCCTCCCCCCTCCCAGGCTCTCTGCCTCTTATGGGATTAGGGGCCCAGAGAGGCCTGGCCAACCCCTGCTGAGATGCTCAAGGGTCAGGAACATTCCAGGTGACCAAGGTGAACTAATCTAGGAGACCAGACTTTCTAAAAGAGTGCATGTGTGTGTGTGTGTGTGTGTGTGTGTGTGTGTGTGTGTGTGTGTGTGTGGTGTTTACATAGGGGTATGTGTGTGTATTTATGTGTATGTGAGTGCATGCATTTGAATGTGTTTGTGCAGATGTATGTGTGAGTTAGAGTGTGTGTGTATTTGTGTCAGTATGTGTAGAGATTACTTCCATGAGTCAATGCAAGAAAGGAGGCGCCAAGTCACAACACGCCAAACAGACACACACACACTCTCTCTCACACACACACACACACACACACACACACACACACACACACACAAAAGCAGGAAAGCAGACAAAAAGGAGGTTAGTAAGGTTCCCATGGAAACCTTGGCTCTGCTGTGAGGAAGTAAGGTAGGGAAGAAACTCAAGGAGACCTTGTTGGGTTTCCATGTTTACTCCTGCCAAGCATCCAGAGAGAGAGAGAGAGAGAATGTAGAAAAAAGTTGAGGAAACAAGCAAGTTAAGAACATCTACCAGTGCCTCAGCTGTTTTCCAACTTAGGGTTTCGCAGAACTTTCTAGAGCCTGAAATAAAGTCTCCAGAGCCATGGCGTTGGCACTGGGTCCGCTTTTTGATGGCCACTTCTGCCTGCCAAAGCCACACTGATAATCTCATCACGGGAATCGAGTGTCTGATTTTGTTTGTGTGAGTTTGTCAGGAATTGTTTTTCTCCCGTTACCCCTCAACATGAATCTCTCAATCAGGCCTACAGCTTTACTGCAGCAGGCTCGTGTTGCGTTTTACAAGCGGTGGCTAACAGCGCCATTCCCGGAGGGTGTCCAGGCCCCTGACATCCATCCAACACATAATCGGGCCCGGTGTAATTTTTAATCTCTTATTCCGATGACACAAGGGCCCCGCTTTTAGAGTTAGCCGTATCATCCGATCGCGAGTGGGCCGCCAAAAAGGACTTAAAATAAAAACCAAATGTCTCATCGGCGGCGATAAAATCTATTTTCATGACTCCTGTAGAGGGTAACATTACATGAGCTGGACTTTCCCTCCCTTTACCCCCCTCCACCACTTTCTTTCTCCCTCCATCTTCCCCCTCCTTTCTTTGCAGTCTTCAGTAATGGAGTTATTTACACAAAGGCACTGGGCTATTAAAGACCTGTGGGATCAAAGGTAATTACCTGACATATCTGCACTCACAGGTCCAGAGGACAGGCCTACGCAGCCGGACGTTCCCATGCATTCCAAGCGGGGCAGCCGGTGTTTATTTGCAAAGTGTGGCTTGTGCCTCCGTCAAATGCACTATTTAATCAGGTAGGTTTTGATGCTTTGATAATGATAGTGTTTTCCTACTCAATTTGGGTGCGAGGCACTCGAAACAATAAACAGACCCGGCAAAAAGCTAATATTTTTGGGAATTGCTATATTTATTTAATTTTTTGAAAAAAGGCGACTCTTGCCAAAACGCAGGATTATTTGTATGATCAAAAAGCCATTTTGCAGCTTGGCCCACGGTGCTTTCATGTTGGAGCCACATTTAAATAAATATGAACCAAAAGAAGGCTCCACAGCTTTAAATCACAAACAGATGAACTGCTCCAGTGAAACTCACACTCACACACTGGCAGACCCATGTGCGGCCCAAAAGAGTATGGATGTGATTTTTAATTGCTGGTGACTCGGGCCCGTGGTTTCCTTTCGGGTGATCTCAATTAAGAGAGTTCAGGAAACAGTGAAGAATTGTGCGAGCTAAAGGCTCTGACTGGCTGCTATAAGACTATATGTGCACTTAAGGCCGCGGGAAGAGAAAATGTCGCTTTCTATATCTGATTACAGCGTTTGATGTTCCTTGCCCCATTTTTTCTCTCCCAGTTAAGACTTAGGGGAGTAAAAACAGTCTGTCTGGAGATGGAAATCAAACCCAGAACACTGGAAAAGTTCAGACAACTCTGGAGAAGAGTCCAACGTAATCAAAGGGGTAGCAGTAGCAAAGACTCGCATTGATTGTGTGCAATTCTGAATGCCTATCTACCTACAAAGAAACAGCCTTGACCTCCCCTGAGTCTTTTCAGGGGAAAAAAAGAAGAGTTACACATTGAAAAAATATAATCTAATATCATCAGCAGAGGTCATTGCAAATTCATATGCATTGCTTGCGCAGCCAGTGTACAGTATGAGAACACTCTGCACAGTGGTGATCGCAGAGTTGCTAGTGACCCACGTCACCTTCTCCTCCCATGCAGCGGACCTCCTAGTCCCAGGCTCAGGAGAGACTAGCCCTGAGTTCCCACTACAATCTCCATCCAGCTCTCTCCTGCTTCTCCTGCAGCCTACTCGTTCACTCGCTTCACTAATGCAAACCAGCTCAACCAGGCGAAGGGCCCTGCTGGAGACGGGCGCTCTCAGCCCTCTGGCAGAGCATTAATTCACTTTCATAGTTATTTACAGGCCGGGGGATGACGTGCAAATGAGCCGGAGTGTGTCTTCAAGACGGCCGGGACCAGCCCCGTGGCTCGGAGCGCGCCGAGCCGTAATGAGGTCCCAGGGGAGTCCCCGCAAGCCGAGGCGTCCCTCCCTTCCTCGCTGCCCGCCGAGCGAAGTCGGTGTCCCCCAAGCCGCCGGTTCCTCATTACCTCCGCTGGCAGGCTGTTTCCGCGGTGCCGTTACCTCGGTGGCCTGGGCGGAGCGGCCAGCGGAAGGCCCGGGTCACTACGCGGCTTAGCTGCCCTTAACGCGGCACTCAGGGCAAGCCCAGGAACCTGCTGTTTTCCTCCACTCTCCCACGGCATTATGGGGTGCAGCGGCCGCCGCCACAGAGCCAAGCAAGTCAAGACGCTACATCATTGCTGATTAAGAGTCTCTTTTATACAGCTAGCGAAGTTAAGCACATGACAGACTTAGGCTGAGTCAAGCTGAGTGATGGAAACAAAATGAGTTGCCCCTGACATGGCTCAGAGCAGACGAGACACACCAGGTCTGGACCAGTGGACTGTCCGTCATGTGCTCATGTGCTCAGGTGCTCACGTTCATTAGTTTTTGTTTGCCTGTCTGGTTTGTTTGTCTAAAAAACCAAAGCAAATGTGTTACCCTCTCAAATCCGGTCCCCCTGTGGAACCCATAGGTGCCCAGTAAATATGGTAATACTGCTGAAAATATTTTGTCTTGACTCCTTACGTCACTTTAAAAATGATAAAGCACATGTCAGGTTTGGCGTGACAAAAAACAAGGTGCTTCGGTTTCCATAAAGAAATGATGACAGAGAGGGCGAAAGGAAGAGTGAAATACGAAGACAAAAAAGAGTAAAGCAAAAGGAAAACATGGGCCACAACACCTGAGCGCAATTCCACCGACCGCTGATGATATAAGCAGAGCGTGTTCATGCCAGGGGAAATGTGATCCTTCAGCAGCTGGCCCAGCCCCTACCTCAGGACCCAAATCCCAGCCATCTGTATCGCGTCTCCCCATGCCTCACTTCAAGGCTTCTTCTGGGGACTGGACGAGGGAGAGGGAGAGAGGGGAGAAGAGGAAGGTGTGAGGGAGGGACTGAAAGGAGGAGAGGAAATGTAGGAGGGGGTGGATAGTCCATTCTGATCTGGACCGGAGACATTAAAGGGATAAAAAAAAGTGGGGCAGAGAACTAAGAGGGAGATAGTCCTCGGCCTGTCCATCCGTCTGTCTGTCTAGCTCACTTTGACGGTGCAACCTCAGAACACCCCCCCCCCTCCTAAATATGTAGGACATAAATCCTTCCTCCCTACCTTTCCCTTTCTCTCTTTCTCTGCCTTTTCTCCCTCTTTGCATCACTCCAACACAGTCTCTCTATTCCTCTCTCTTTCACTCCCACATCCTCCCGTCCTCCAACGCTGGAAGCTGTTCCTGGCCGAGCCCCTCCTTGCCTCAGGCCTTCCACAGAGGAAGACACATTTTGTTCAGATGCTGCAGGAGAAGAATGGGAGGCCCTGGACAACTCTGCAGATGTCTAGAAAGAGAGAGAGAGAGAGAGAGAGAGAGGCAGAGGGAAAACAACAAGTAGATGGAGAGAGAAAAGGAGTGAGAGACAGACAGACAGACGGTCTGAGGGAAAGTGCTGCTCCTGTGCTTTGTTTACCTCTGCTCTTATGGGTTTAATAGCTGCGCACAAATACCAAGAGGCCGTCTCTGTGTATAGCCATATCTCATTTGAACGTGCAACACAAAAGAAACAATAAAATCCTGGATGCCATTAAAAGAAATGGCACCACAAAGACCAGGGAGGTAGGGGGGGGGGGGGGGCAGCACACATACA
>NC_055972.1:13088342-13165842 GCF_018492685.1 Alosa sapidissima | reverse complement strand
GACACATATTTTTATTCCCCTGTGACCTGAGGCTGAGAGGCCTGGGGATTTGGTGAGTCTCAGCCAGCATGCTGGGAGAAAAGAGAAAGAGAGAGAGAAAGAGAAGAGAGAGAGAGAGAGAGAGAGAGAGAAAGAGAAAAGAGAGAGAGAGAGAGAGGCACAAAGAGGGCAGGCCATTAGCCCCCAGCTGACCTTTTGCAGAACAAAGCTGTGACCGATATTAAAACTAATGTCTCAAGGTTCTTAAAGGATATCAGAAAAATGAAGAAATCCCAGTGTGGTAATACCTATCAGAGCGTTTCAATTACCTGGGCGTTTTTTTCCCCCCTGCAATACAGACCCTCAGGATAGAGGATGAGAGGAAAGAAGCTACACCTAAGAGTAGGAGTTTGTTTTCAGTGTGGCATGCAATCTGCCAATCCTCTTGCTTTTCTTCCCCTCTTTCATTCAGTGCCGTTGATGCACTCGTCCCTTGTTCTCTGGGAGAAGGCCAGCACGGAGAGCCGCCTTGAAAAGGAACAGGTGAATCGACGGAGAAACTCATTACGATGCCGTGTGATTGAATTCCGCCCCCCAAACCCCTCCGTCCCACCCCGCCCCCGTGAAGCATGTTAGTGAGGTTCCTCGGAGGCCGTGATCACGCCGCGCGGTGGGTAGGCAGGCAGGCAGGTGTGCTGATCACAAATTCACACACCAGACTGTGACTAAGGATGTCTGGCTTTATCTTTTTTTTGTCCCCCCTTGTTTGAACTTTTTTTGGTGTGTGTGGGAGGGAGAGAGAGAGGGAGGGAAAGAGAGAGGAAGAGAGAGAGAGAGAGAGGTGTGGAAAGGACACTTTGTGGGCTTCAGAGGAATGAGGTTACAGCCAGACCAGAGAGCCACTCTGGGTGGTCCCCCAAAAAACACACATGGACTCACGCACACACACATTAAAGATGATTATACACTCTGCCCTATGTTGTTTCACAGGGGACAGGTTAATGTTACTGTACACACACACACAGGCACACACACACACACAGTCGGAGTCATAGGAGCCACGGTTGCCATGTCTAATGAGCCTGCTGCTCTGGGGGCCCCGGGAGTTCGGTTCATACATGCCTCCATCCAGGGGAAACGGCTCCACCAATGTGTTACAACACATTCCGCATCGCGCCACCCCCTAAAATAAACCCCTACTCTGCCTGCCTTAGCAGAATGAAGGCCCATGCATAGAATGCGAGTTCCATGCGTCACTGCATATGAGGGATTAGCAGAGTGGGGTGCTTGATGCCATGTATAGAGTTTCGACAGTGATGGCACATTTTGTACCATCTTGTCATGCAGGAATGACCAAATGCCACATTCATTTTGACAGTTGTGGCGGTGATGAAACAAGTGGATATTGGGTGCAGCTTTGACACTTGTTCAATGACTCTGTCGTGTCCTGAAACGTTGACTTCATCTCTCTCTTTCTCTCTGTCTCTCACCTGCTTTGTTTATCTCTTCTTCTGTTTCTCTCCCTCTCTACCGCCTCACTCCGTCTTTCTTCTTGTTCAGTCGGTGTTTTCGGCTCTCTTTGGGGCTAAAATTGATTAGAACTGGCACCAGGGCACCTTCAGGATGTCTGTCACTCTGAATAACAGCTGTTTCTCTGCCCAGTCACCCCACCACAGGAGGCCAACCTGCCCAAAAAGTGTAATCACCGCCCGCAAGTGTGTGTGCCCTTGAGAATGACACAAAAGGGAGGAAGACAGGGTTCACTTTACAGCCCAGGAAGATCCTTCAATAAATGACTTTCTTTGAGGAGGTATTGATGTGCTGCTAAAGTAGAGAGAAAAGTAAATTGTGTCTGCAATGAACTAATAATGGTGTGAAGAAAGTGGTGGGAAATTGACTAATAAAATGAACCCATAAACGTTTATGCTGGGGTATCTTCACCGCACCGTATAAGTGTGATGCTGTATGAGTGAATAAATGGATAGGGATATATTTTGTTTCAAATGCTGCCAGGTTAATAGCTTTAAGGGTAAATGTGGCAAAAGAAACACAGCGAAGTATAATAAGAAAACATAATCTCACTCTTCCACAAATAAGTGAGTCACATATGAGTTAAGGCCCTCTAAATAAACCATTTTGTGTAAAGAAATTGCACAGTCTTTGAAATAAACTTTCATGTGAGTCATCTGACAATTGACATAGCTACGTCAACAAATAGCTATATCAAAAAACTTTAACGACACAATAGTGGTGATTATTTTCACATATCAATCATTTACATGACTAATTGTAAAACTGCCTGAGAGTCAGAATCTATGACCAGTGAAACCTACTTTCACCCCATCACCACCCCGCACTGAGCCTAGATGTGCAATTCTCCCTCACATACTCCCTTTCACCAAAACAAAACATGTGCGTGATGAATATGCTGAAGCAGAAAAATAAAAACAGTCACTGGGCCCTTGTGCAGATGGACCAACTTGCTCTGTGAATGGTGGTGCTGAGCAAGAATGCCCAAATCACGATGGGTGCCACGCATGTGTCGTCCGAACCAAGCCATTTCTAAGCCAGCAGCTTGGAAGTTAAATAAAGGCAGAGTTAGACTATCTGTAGCAGACACAGAAACAATTACAGTCGTTTGCATTGAAGTTTTATGAGAAAACCATACAAATGGAAATTTGACCTGCGAACATACAACATATCACAAACTGAGGAAACCAACATTTTGTGGCTACATTTGAAACAATACATTGTAGATCAGCCAAAGTTTTACAAGTCCTTCATGACTGTGTAAACTATTGTTCCATACCCTGCTCTGGGTGCCCAGACGGTGAACCCCTTTTGACTTCACATTAGGATGTAAGAGCATTGGAAATGGTCAAATGAACCAGCATAATATCTCTTTTATGAATCAATCTCGTGATGCATTTCTCTCTTTCAGCGTGTGTCAACAGGAGAGTCAAATTATGCTTGTCAAACCTGGATGAAAAGAAAAATGAAGAGGCAGAAAAAAAAACCTGAAATAAAAATCGGCACCGCCTGTTTCCAAAACCCATCACTGGGCTCCAGATGTTATTAATTACCAGACTGTGTTTAACGAAGAGCCTTGAATTGCCGTGTTTTCAACCCAAACAGTTCCCTTTTCAGGACTGGACTGCCAAAGCTTGTGTGTGCTGTTGGCATCTCCTTTCATCTTGCCCCATTGTGTTTTCTTAGTTATTAGCAGTTATTTTCACAGGAGATCACAAGCGAGCGAAGACGCCCGCTAAATATAGTCCCATGGCAATACATTCCACCTTGCATGGCAGCACTGTCCAATGACAAACTGGCTCAAGGATAGCCATTCCACTCACGTCACACAGAGTCCGCCGCTCGCTATAGCGTAATGAGATCTTTTGATGTGATAATCACGTAAAAACGCCTCACATTTAAAGTGGATGTATCTCTTGGACAGATTCCCATGACACGTCTTATTGAGGAGCTCTATGCGGAGGCCGTGGCCACTTTGAGCAGACCAGAGCCTGGAAGTTGTTGTGGTCGAGACAGGCCTCACTTTGTACAAGTATCCATGTGGGAGTCGGAGAAAAATAGGATGATGGGTTTCATGTACAGTTAGATGAAAGAGTTTTCCTTGGACTCTAGACGATGTGCCCTGCTCCAAAAATGCTTGTTTCCTTGACGTGTCCAGACAGGTCATGGTGCCTCTGATTCACAAGGATGTGGCCGGCGATTATTTCTTTGGGCCCTATCGACTTGTGATTCCTACACCTCGTGCTGTCATAACTTGGCAGTCACTGCAGGTGTGAGAAGTTCTGATGGCTGATTACTCATAAGGCAAAAATGAGCTCAACCAGCGCAGATGGTGTATGTGGCAAAATACCAACATATATCAACCTCATGAGAGCTGCAGGAATAACCCATCCATGCACTCCGTGCTTAAGGGCAGATGTCTGATCACAGCAGGATGACCTCTAGTCTGCCTACAGTATATGAGCCAGGTCTTGAGGTTAAGTGTCAGAACTAAACTCCTTTTATGTTGGAATGGACATCCAGAGGGACAGAGAGGAACCCTAAAGCCAGGGATATACTTGCTTTTAAAGGGACACCAGGCAACGTTTTCGTGTTCGAAATTACTCATCTTCTTAAGTCGGTATATGGTTAAATGACTCATTACAGGCGAATGAAGACTCTCGGCCGCCCCTACTGCCTGTAGGAAGAATATCCCGCTTGCAAGTTCAGTGTATCGTACCCGCCGACCGAAGCAGGATCAGTTTACATCCTGCATCCATTTTAAATGTACGTTTTATGATCAAAGCTATAGAAAGTGTTATGATTGTTATAAGATTGTTTAACATTTAACAATAAGAAACGTACTGTTTAGTTTTACTTTATAGTATTAAACTCCCCCTTTTTATGCCCTCAACTATCTCAGGGAGACAGGAAGAAGTCAGCTCAGCGGCATCTTTCCCATGGTCAGCTGTTGTTCATTTACCTTGCTCAGGATGATGATCCATTATCAGACCACAGCCACCTCACACCCCAAATCTCTTTACATAACCCTTGACTGTACACATTGCTGAACCTATTTCCCTAGGGAACTGACTGTAGTCAATACACATACAATGGTGTTAGTCTCTTAGTGCAATCTACAGGTTTGCAAATATCCTCTTTTTTATCAGAGTCAACAGGGTCTGCTAGCCAATGGGTGGCCTTGATGTGACACTAGGAAGGACGCTGATAGCCCTGGATATGGAAGAATGTGAACTGCTGTCTCACATCCGTAGTCCTTTGCATGTCACCTTGTCCCCACACAGCAACACACCAGCCATCAACTCAGGACCATGAGCACCGCACCGGCTGGCATTCCACAAGTGTTTACTTAACTGTTCCCCGGGGGCGCCTCACAAACTTCCCTTGTAAAAGAGTAACTGAAGTGCCAGAGAGAGACAGAGACCAGGGAGAACACAGGGGTGAGACAAAATGCACCAAGGGCACACCAGGTGAACTCAAGAGTTTGTGTCATTCTTTGCTGCATTTTATTGCACATTTAATACCTCATTATATCATTATTATTACTAGAATTAGCGCTATTTACATTGTGAAAATTCAGAGAGCACTTTGTGCAAGTCGTAATAGGCTGAGCTGGGAACAGGGAGAGGGCAAGGGGTATTAGAAGCACACAGGACCCGTATACAGTAGGCTGCCGTCAGCGTGCGGTGGTGTTTCATAGCACAGCATGGACTCCAGCAGCGCAGTAAGTCTCTGGTGGCACTGTGGTGAAAGCCATGCTGTGAACGTTTACACCATGTTTCTCACAGGCCGCCACCATGAGTGAGTGAGTGAGAGGCTGATGGGGGTGGGGGGTTGGGGGGACGAGGGCATAGGCTGACTCCTGGACCACGCCAATTATGTACATGAAGGCTGTGTCTGTGTGTGTGTGTGTGTGTGTGTGTGTGTGTGTGTGTGTTGTATGCTTGTGTGGACATGTGCATGTGTGTGTGGGTGGGTGGGTGGATTCGGGGGTTTGGCGGTGGGGTGGGGGATAGGGGCACACATTGCAGGTGCCTGGCCGAGTGATAAATGATGTTTCTTTAAACTTTGGAGGGTGTCGTTTTCAGAGGGCCGTGCAGATCGCCTCCTCAGAGGTGTCATGGCAGCTCACCCAGCACAGAGGGGTCTTTTCAAGCTCGGGGGAGGGGTAAGAGGAGAGAAAAAAATGCCACGCAATTAGTTAATGACACATTCGGCTTCGATTAGACGTAATAGGATGAAACAGGCAGCCATTAGACGACCGAGCCTGCTAACATTAGTCTCAGCATTTCCTGCTGGCGTTTAGCCTGGCTAGCGCCACCACTTCTCAATGAGACGTGGTCTGGGAACCAAACGTTCATTTTCTCGTATTTGAAAAAAATGCCCAGATCCGTTTATTGGGTGCCACGGATGTCTATCAAATGCGTCTGTGCATAGCTCATCATCGTCTTGCTTTCCCACCTGTTCTGTGATTGGTTCCCTATCTCAGGCGAACATTTGCTCCATGGTCTCCAGGCTGCCTTAGCAGCGTGAATCAAATCGCGCGCAAGGCAGCATGGGAACACCCAGGCTAGCTGGCGTTAGCAGAAGAGGAGGAACGGCACGGACATGTCATGACGATCCCTTAACAGCCACCTCGCCATCTCCATCGCCATATACACAGAGAGCGGCTCATTTATACAATGGCAGAGAAAAAACGTTAATGGCTCAATAATTATAAAACAATAAGACACGCAACATTTACCCAGCCTCTTATATTAGTCTGGCTCTCTAATTGGTGATATATGGAGAAAAATGCAATGTCATTTTCAACACTGCATTTAACCCATAGTGCCTTTAGGTAAAGGCCTCATCTTCTGGGTTGTAAACAAACTGGATATCTTTAAGGGAAAAGATGGTGGAGACAGGGAAATACTCATAGTGAGGTCTTTTAAACAAGACAGAGTGGCCTATCAGAGAAATCGGGTGTCTTCATTGTCAAGTATTCCTCAAGGGTTTTTGGCTCCACCATTGGATATATGATGGAAGGGTGACAGCCTAGACTGCAGCTGTCTTAAAACAAGGCGCTCGAAAAACTTTACTCAAGTTATCACGCTAATAATCAGTCAGCTTCTCTTCAATTTACATTCAGCTCCAAACACACAAAGCTAGTTTATGGGTCTTTTGTCAACAGCAGTGCTGATTCAGCTGAAAGGCACAATCTGTTTATCGAAAATTATATCAGACTTGATGAGGGACATAACTGAAGATTGAAGACAGGAAAGCACATGGTGACAAAGAACATTTTTAAAAGTTTATATTTGGTGGGCCTCCCTTGAGTCCCCCATCTGAAGTTCTAATCTAAAACACAGGGTATTCTTTCCTATACTTTAGACACAAATAGGAAGTTAATTTAATCAAATCTGCGATGTAGTTGTGGGGTACAATGCCAGATGAAAGATATCTACAAACAAATGTCGGGCCTTACTTGCAATCATGGACAAACGGTTGGGTGCTGGAAAAATGTCTGGTGGAGTAGCCAGTGCAACCAGGCAGCCTAAATCCAAAGAGAGTGCAAGTTTTCACATTCATTCATCAGTACACAGCTGGGTAACAAGAGACTTCTAGAACAATTACCACAACAGTCATTATTATCACTGATATTGTTGTTGTTTTCTTTGTGTGATAAGACTGCTTATCAGGCGACTTCGCAATCATCTACATCCGCGTGAGGTTTCCACTGCAACTCCATCCAGTAAAGCACACAAGAATGCCTGAAGTTGTCTTCGGGTGCCACCTAGTGGTGCTCTATCGTTCCAACAGGTATTTGAAAGAGCTTACCCAGAGTGATGTAGGAGAATTCTCGAACAAAGTAAAAAAGTTCCATTGCAAGAAAATGTGTAGGCCTACAGTAGTCACACACTGTTACAGAATTACACCGGTCCATGTCATAGTCACAATAACGTCAGCTTTAGATATTCAAAATGAATTGGTATTGCCACCAATAAATAATCAACAACAGTAGCCTAATTTGAATTTAATGATTTTAATTCTTTCATTCGATTCACAGCACTTCGACAGAAAACGTCAAAAAGCATTTCACCCGTTTTATGTGTAGGTCAGGCCAAGATGTGACCAGGTCTGACGAAAGAGACCTTGAGAGGAATGTGGACAGAGCGCCGTGCTCTTCTAGCAACCCCAACAACCACTTCATCCACATCATAAAACGAAGAGGCCTGCAGTTTACTACCCCCTCAGCCACCCTTAGCAGAGATTCACATCACGGGCCGAGTGAGCCTCGCAGAGGTCGTAAAGTGAGGACATGAGAGAGGCATGAGTGGCACTATTGACATTCCGTAAAGCATATTTTACCTTAACTGTTTCTCGCGGTGAAAAAGAATTACTCTGTCCATAATATCACACGTCCTGCCTCACAAAACTTGCTATTAACGTGGGCCTAAAATGCTATGGCAAAATCTTTGAATGTGCCTCATTTATAAATGCCTATTATTGGCACTCGCAGTCGCAAGGCATTTTTTTTATTGCCGAATACTGCTGGTTTGGCTTACTGCACCACCTCGATGTGGTTTATGAGATACTAAGCAACTGTCAAAAAATAATGACAATAGCCGCTATCCAACTCAGCTGTTTGCATCACGCCAGCTGTCACGCACTACAGTGGAAATCACAGGCCGCATTCTGATCCTGTTCATCCCCCTCACAAACCCACAACAGACACTCTCCCTTCTACCAGGCTCTCCTGGGATCTATCACTGAGAGCGTGGGTGTGTGTGGGTGAGTGTGCATCTGTGTGTATATAGGCAAGTGTGTGTGTGTGTGTGTGTGTGTGTGTGTGTGTGTGTGCAGATGCTCTTTAAAAACATAATTTGTCATTGGGGAAAAATCCAAATTCACGGCCTTCAGCTAACAGGCATCAACATTCCTCGGAAAATATATATCCCGACAGCTGTGGGCCAGTCTTCCTATGGCCAGTGAATAAACCACTGTCTTAGAAATTATGGGGAGCATAAAATCCATTACACACCACCTCTGTGTGAAGACCGACATTGGAAATGGCCTTAGGAGGAACTGATGGGTTATGGCCTTTGAAAGCGCAGAGGAAACTCTGACACACACTCCAGTTTGCATCACCTTTAGTTTCATGTATCTGTAGTGTACGACCTGAAGTGGATACATGAACATAATGATCAATTTGCATGTTAGGTTATGTGGTCATTGTGGGATACATTATAGCCTTGAGTAGACTAAGGAAGAAGGAAACATAATTGTGGAGACAAAATATGATGCCTTGACAGAACAACTGTCAACTGCTACAGGAATGGTCACATGAAGTTTTGTTCCAATGCATGAAAATGCGAGTGGTGCGCTAGTGAGCACTTGAAAACCCACAGAGCGTGCTTTCAGAGTGGCGTAATTTCCTTCTAATGCAAAGCCCCTGGGAGAAAGGGAGGGAACCAAGGAACAGACAGAGGGAGAAAGAAGGGAGGGTGGGGATCGAGAGAAAGGAGAATGTGGAGAGTAAAGACAGAGAGACAGACAGACAGAGAGAATGAGAGAGAGAGAGAGAGAGAAAAGAGAGAGAGACCACAGACACTACTCCACAGACTCACTGAAGTTCTTTTAAGGGTGACGAGTCTCAAAGTAAAGTCTGACTTTGGAAAGACTCATTTGTCCTGGCTGGTGTGGTGAGGGTAAATAAAAATCTCTTATCTTGATTAATCTGTCCATCTGTGCCAGACAAGGTGAATGGAAGGTAGGACAAAGGACTGTGAAGAATGTATGTGAGTGTGTACGTGTGTGTGTGTGTGTGTGTGTGGGGGGGGGGGGGGGGGGGGGTGTTCTTGTGTAAACACCCCCTGGGTCGCTCTCCGCTCCATCAGTCATGGCAGCAGGACTCCCCCAGGCTCATGCGCGCCAAATTTATTTAGACCCCACATTACTGCCACTGAGGTCAGGGCTGGTGATTACAGGGGGAATTGGGTCGGGCTGGGTAGGTGGGAGAAATGGGGAGATCAACTATACATGCTGGTACTATTTCAGGTATTACTCCTCAACGAAAAGAGAGCAGTGATCAAAGTAGTTTTGGTAGAGAGTCAATACACGCTAGAAACACATATGGGGTTCGGAAAATCCGATGTTTGATGTTGTAAAAAGGTTTCAAGCTAGAAAAAATAAACAGAACCACATATTCTAAAAAGGGTTCCATTTTGGAATTAAATAGCAAGAAAAGGAGAGAAAATATGAGGTGATAACATAGGGATTTGAATCTGGAAGGAATTCCTGGACAGGATTCAGCGTCTGTTCTTATAAACCAAGATGCAGACAATGCCAGTTATCATCATTTATTTCAAACTCCTTCGCCTGTGGTTGTGGGCCACTGCTAGCTGAGCTAGTCTGTGAGTGGGGAGAATTTCTCCATACTAACTGGGGAACAACATATTGTTCTTGGCTCTGACTGTGGCACTTTATAAGGCCAGAGGCAATGTAAAGAGGCTTGGAGGAGCTCCTCGGCAGGCCTCCCGTGTGTCTCTCCAGTCCTCTCAGGCCACCGCTACGCGTCTGTCTCAAGCCACTGACAGCATTATTAGCCCAGGCCTACAGATGAGCGACATTTCGGTCTCCTTAACAGAGTGACCCCAGAACCAATTACTCCGTCATTAGTCCCCTGATATGGCCTGGCCTCTGGCTGCACTTGTGAGCACGCTGTAAAAGGAAAGAGGGGACAATGCTGCCATAATCTATTTAGGACAAAGAAACCTCCATACAAGAGTTTACTGAAGCAGTTTTAGTGTGAGGTTTACGTGCCAAAGCCAGAAATATGCTGTTATTTGAAGTAAAAAAAAATACCTCTTCACGACTTCACTTTCATTGCTAACCTCACAATGCACTATAAAACCAAAACCAAAACACTAACTGACTTCACCACATCCCACTGAACATATCCATTAGTACAGTGACTGCCATGTTTTATTTAATTTCCTGAGGATATATTTCACAAAACTCTTTTTAAATTACTTTAAAACTCTTTGTCTCTATAGGGGTCTTTAATGGATGATATATCCCGCACCAGACATCAGACTCACTAATTAAAGCCTGAAGGCCTGCCAACAATAGCCTTCATGAACCTCATCTTCAGAAAGCTTCTAATTAGTCCCTCAGAACCTCTTATTCAATTGCCCAGTCCTTCTCTGCTTCAACTTCAGCAGCACTTTGTCCAGCGCAATACTTTTACTGTTCTGGGTTATGAACGCTATTGCCAGGACAGGGTTTCACGTTATATTAGTGTGATCTTTGACAGGAAAAACTTTTGCTGCCCCCTTCAGGCTAGAGGTGGTCATACCACTTGGCCATTGATATCTATTTCCCAAATCACATGGCCAGAAATGACGATCCAAACAGAACAAAGAAAATAAATGCAATGAATGAGCTGGAGGCACAATCAGAGCTGTTGTTGCAGCATGTCATTTAGCTTGAGTTTGTTTTCACAAATCTGTCTCCAGCAAAATTCTTCTCAAGTGACCTAATTTCTAAATTCTTAGCACATATGGCCGCTGAAAGCTCTGGGGAAAAATCCACATTTTCCCAATCTGCTTTGCCATGAGAGAGACAGACAGAGGGAGAGAGTATGCTTTCTGCAAGGCTCACTGAAAGACATCTCTGAAGTAAAAAAAAAATCAACAATTTCTTGGAAAGTGATGGATAGGAGGAGAACAGTTCACTTCAACAAGTCTCCATTGCTAGTCACCAACACAGGCAATGCCAAAACAAATGGCATTCCTCTAAGAGATGCTCATGACATTTCTTCTCATAATGACTTATTTAAATGTCATGTTCCATTCTGACATTAACAAAAGGCAAATAGTCTATTCGGAATGAAACTGACAGATGAATAACATTCTAAATGGTAATATATACATTGATGAATCAACGAGGCATCAAGTGAACAGACATGTTTGTCACATTGTCAAGCTCATAAAGTACTAGTCCCTTCCTGCATAGCTATTGGTCATCAGCATGCCACCAAAACAACTCAAATCTGCTCATGCCGAGAGAGAATGGAGCGGAGCAAGAGGCAGAAACGTTCGACTACTTCCGTGTGCGATTATTGCGAGGGGGCAGGGGGCAGTTATTGCCTCATTTTAGGAACAACTACTGATCTCAAAAGAGCACATCACTTTTCAAACCATACTCAGGGCCATTTTCTTTTAGCAATCACTCCAAAGGTCACCTGCAAAAGCCAGCTTTGGTTTGTAGTACACCCCTTTGGTCTTCAACACTGTTTGCACATGTCAAATAATCATCCACACAATTCCCAAATTCAGTTTCTCAGCAAAACATTGCCCTGAACATAACCCCTACACCCTGTGTTAGTATGGAAAAGACAGGACCTCCTTCATTGCTCAAATGCATCAGAGAACCTTAAGTGTTCAACAGCCTGCCACTGGATCAGGTTTATCCCTCTTAAGGCCACTGTTGGTAGATCTCAAACACTGCTGACCAGGAGTACCCCACAAGACAGGTAATTTTGGAGATGTTCCGAGCACAGTCATCTGCCAAAAAAAATGTAACCCTCCAAAGCACAGTCCACAGTTCTAATTCAATATATATATAATAATTCAATATATAGAATAGAATATCTATATATATATATATATATATAGGCTATATCCTAATTCAATATTCAGTGGCTCTTTAAATGGGAAACAAACATTGTGACATACCATTCCAGCTATGTTTTGCTTTATCTGCATCATCAATATCAACAATCCTCTAGCAGAATCATGGATTGAATCGTAAGTTACTCAGGTGTTTACATCTACCTACTTCTCTCACACCTAGCATATAAGAACAATGACACTGATATAAACAAACAATTCCGTTCAATTTGATTTGTTTAGATTACAACTCAATATCAATTCAATAGAAATGAAATATGAAATGATGTTTAAAAAGCTCTGAAGGGGATAGCCATTTACAAATAGTCACAGGATGCACCTTGTGAAAATTGCCATCTTGTACACACTTGTCTTTAAATGACAGTTTATGGTAACGGTTATGTAAGAGCCTGTGTATTTCATTCTCTTCTTTTTGTGAAAACCAACCTATTAAACCAGAAACTAAAAATGCATATCAGCCTAAATGGTCAATCCATTCATTACAATCTATTGATTAATAAAATTGATGAATTAATCAATTAAACTATGTTTATTACATCCTTAATAATGAGAACAGACCATTCTGATACAGTTCATTGTAGGACTCAAAGGCACATCATTGTGTGAAGGATGTAACTAGTATATTTAATTGGTTTATTCATTTTTCACATTAGCTGACAAATGTCACCTTTTGCTGTTGAAAATGTACTAGATCATATAATATAGCCCATGTGTTTGACAATGTGGAACCCTGCAAGGAACTGTTGAACATACCAAACTCAGTTGGCTAATTGAGCCATTTTTTGACTAGTTCGCGAAGTTATCAGTCTTCCTGCACAGTATAACTTAGTTTGCCAGCTTATAGTTTAAGTAGCCTATGCAGAGACACTTTTCAATCACATGTCAGCGGGTTTGGTGACACAATATATGACTTTAATACCTTTAGCCTAGGTTAAACAGCATGAATATTCCATGAAAATATGGCCTTATTCATGGAAATCTACAAGTATTTACAAACTGCTGACTGGTAAACATACTGATGAAAGAAATGTTTGCATTTTGCAAATCGAAATTACTTTCTCCTTAAAAAAGAAATAATAATAAAAAAAATAATGAAAAAGAATCCTTTTGAGGAAAGGCTATCAAACAAGTCCTTAAGTCCTTAGTGGAGAGCTTTCTCTCATTCACGTTACAGTCCACTGAAAAGGTCACACTATGTTAACCCAGACTGATTTCTCACTCCCAGACTTCATTTGAATCTCTTGTGCTTTGCTTTGGGAGGCTGCCCAGTTGCATCCTTGCCCTCCTCGGCCTGCCACAGGGCATTCCTCACAAACCGACCAGCAGCACCTTTATCCAAACGTGCTGCCTTCTTCTTATCCGTGATGTCTTTTACTTTGTTCATATGAGCTCGTATTCTCTCCTAAAGAAAAAGGAACAGATACATGAACCTACCAAACATATACGGACCACATAATTTAGACATGCAGTAAATATGTTGATATAACATTTGAATTTATGGGTGGGTGGGTCCATATGTACCTACAGACAGACTGACTGAATGTATCCCAAAGGGAAAATTGTGATGTTGCAACAGCAATTTACATAGATCATAACAAACAAACAAACTGTTTGACACAGACATGAAGTACATGTAATAATACTGTACATATTAATACATATTACTACCACTATGTGGAAATATAAATATCATAACAATGTTTTAAAACCCCTCACCAGCTCTTGTTTAATTCCATGTTCTTTTGGGTTGATTCCTTGTGTCACCAAATACACTGTGAAGAACACAATTATAAGGAAAATATGCCCATGGTTCCAGAACAATATTGTCAGAATTGGTCAGGAAAAAAGTAATGGAAAGATCATTAACTCACTCCAGAATAATGAATTAAGCGCGTATGCTGACATCAAATCCAGTTTTGCTTGCTCCAGTGGGTCCAACTGAAAAGAGGACAAAATAACTATCAACAACTTAGGCCGTGTTCGTCTGACTTTGATGAGCCTTATTCGAGCTCATAAGCCTAACGTTACAGGTGGCAAAATAAATGTTACACAGATTGTTGATTTTAGGCTACACTGTAGCCTTCAGGATTATGGCAGAGAATTTACCAGTTCTGACATCTCACCAGTTACAGGCTCAAAAACCTACACCGTTGACGTTAACTCTATACCTTTTGGTCATTTCTGGAGGTAGTTACAAGTTTTTGCACGACGTCATTCACAGAGCCCAACGATGTGTCGAATCCAGTCAGGTACTCTTCAATCTCAGAGGGATAATCCTCGGGAGGAATGTCTTCTGCCATTATTTTTCGAAGAGTTGTATCTCTGGTTGTATTCAGTATTTGCTAGTCAGCTAGCTAGTAAGAAGCAGCAAAAGAGTTGTCTAAGATTGGTTTAGCGAAATGCACCAGAAACTTGCAGGAAACCAACCACGAAAAGCACTGACAGCTATTTAATAAACAAACTCGGGACTAACGTTTTATAACCTTTAAACAGCATAAACATCGGCAACGTTATGCTATATCAGTGCACAAGTCCGCCCATAGGTCTTATCTTATCCACGTTTTTTGCAGTGGCGTCACTAGGTCATGATTTCACTGCCAGGTCAAGAGAGTTATAAAATAAAAGCACCCAATAGGATCGAAAAGGATTTGCATAACATGATTTCTTTTGTCACTCGAATTATTTTAATATATATATATATATTTGCAATTGATACATATCCAAAGCGTATTAATTTACATGTTTTCGGTAGCTCTCTAACTATTTGCCTTTTACTGTGATAGAAATTTTCGAAACTTCCGAACATCAGTGTAGAAAAACAAAGAACACTGCCCCCTACATGTGAGCACAAGGACTCTAGCAGCATTGTTCATTTTATTGTACTGTGAATAAATAAATTAATGAACAAATGAATGTTCAAGGTTGCTGAATTAATTTGTACATTAAAAGCGCAACACTTGTCAATATGTGTGCGACATGAGCGTGGGCTAAATTATATGGCAAACCCACGTGACCCTGTCTCGTTTCTATGGCTACAGCGTCGGGGTGTGTAAGCTTCTAGGTCTAAAAATCATAGCAGTTTCTCACTCCAAATCAACTAGGATGGATAACTGTGACCTAGAGAAGCTCTCGTGCTCTGGTGGGAAACTGGAACCCCCATTCAAACCAGATATAACTTGTTATAAAGTAACTGTTGAGAGCAAAGTAAGTAAGGTGACTCTGGATCTCTTGACAAGTGACTGCGGAGCTTCCTATAAAATAGTGAGTGATCTAGCATCCTTGAACTCCACGAACTAACTTACTTACCATCTTCTGTTTCTGTGTGGTGTGGTGGTGTGATATGTTGCATTGCATGTACCACCCTATGTCAACAGTTGTGTGTTTGTTTTTAATAGCTGTTTGGGGATGGCTCAAACACTATCAAATTGAACGATGGATTGAATGCAGTAGCAATTGAAGTTGTTTCTGAAGATGGCACAGCGAAGAAATATTGCATCGAGATCACCAAGTTATCAGCCAGCTCAGCTAAATTATGCGATTTAGCAATAGAGGGGGGTTTTAAACTACAACCAGAATTTTCTGCAAGCGATTACGAATATGCAAGTGAGTAGCCTACAATGATGAAAGGTTTGGCCTTAACTATGCCCTAGTGTAATAATCTCTCTCTACGTTCCAGGCTCTGTCCCTGCCGATTTAACCATGGTTGTCATACAGCCAAAGCTACCAGATAAGAATATGCAAGTTTCAGTGAATGGGGAGGACAGCTCGAAAGCCGTTCTGTTAAATGCTGGTGATACTGTGGTTGCAATTAAAGTTTCATCGGCAGATGGCACCAATTCTCAAGTAGGACATTTTACGGCCTGATTTAGTGGCCTAATGTCATTTTAAAATATGCACAGTATTTTTAATCAAGTGAGATGTTTTTTTTAAATTATAGATGAAATTAAGTCAAATTGAATGCTATCTTTGTTGTCACTTGGCTCGGCAGGTGTATTTGATTGCCATCAGTAGAGAGCAGATACCAGTGGCTGTCACTTTCTGTAATGTGAAGGATGAGATTAAGTATGAGTGTCCAGTTTCCTTGACCGCCTTTTACAGACCTGCCTCAATAAATCAAAGGTAGAACAGCATGTATTAAAAGCCTTCCTAACCCATGTTAAACATTAAAGTTAGGTATTTCTAAAGGAGCCTACTTCTTTCTGTCTGTCTTATGCTGTGTCTCTGTAGTGACCCAAAACACATCTTCTCAGCTCCCTACATTGACATGTTGACTCGGAGGTCAAAGGTCGACCCCCTCAGTGAGTCCCCTTTGGGTGAGGGCTGGAAAGTGCCAGAGTTGGATCTTGACAAGAAGATGTCTGCTGCATCTGTCAAATGTTTCTTCGCTCATTGTGGTAGGCTGTGTTTATCTGAAGAAAAAAGAGGAAAGAGTGTCTTTATGTCTGTATTTAATTCACACATAGATAGATAGATAGATAGATAGATACTTTATTGATCCCCAAGAGGAAATTCAAGAATCATCAAGTATCATTGTGCACTAAGTCATTGCATTCTATAGAGTTGGATGTGAGTGATCATTCACTTAGCCTATTTTGTTGTAAAATAGTTGTGACACAATGTGAAGTGAAGGTTATAGAACACTGAGAAATTGTCCTAGATGTGTGCTACAGTGTTAAACAATAGCAATTTTAGTGAGCTCACGTATTGACTTCCTTTTGAAACTTAATTGAAAAGATATTGATGTAATCTTATACAGACTCACTAAACAACAAGCAGTCATTTTGTTTAGATGGCAGTTGTAAAATGAGGCCCATATTTGGGGCCCAAGATACAATCTTGCACCAGATAAGATGAAAGTATTTTTGTCAATAGTTCTGAAATGTTGAAACAGTTGATGCTCAAGACTGTTGTCTCTAACCAAAGGATGTGAAAGCACAATCAAACTGGCCGAGGTGGTGTCTCATGCAAAGGACTGTCCACATAAGCCCCCAGTAGACCTGGACACAAAGGTCAGCAATAAAATATTCAGGAGGGCTGCTCCTGTTGTGCCAAAATCAAAGTCATTGATTTCGGTTTCACTCATGGTTAATTCATCCTTTACTGTGACTGCACACTTCATTGACCTGTTGGTCACGTGTCATTTTTATATCACTAATTACGGACTTGTCCAGTAGCACAGAGAACTGTAATCCATTTGACAGATCGACTCTATACCTTTTCTTTAACAGGAAGTCACCGAAACCCTTTGGTATAAAGCTCATTTTGAATCTACAGATAATCTTGAAATTGAGACAAAACACACTTCAGAGGTATATGTGCTGTCTACATTGACCATTGTATTCTTATTCAGGAAACCATGCCACATATAAATGTAGATATTCTGGGGTTGCGTGTGAGAATATAAATGTCAGTGTGTTTAATCCTGTAGATACGAAACTGGGAGAAAAGACTGCAAAAAGCTGTCGGCAAGGACAATGTGGAGGACCTCGGCACCCACGCTGAGGAACAGCTAAATCTTTACAGACAGCGTCTTCCAAAACCAGGCATGTGCCAGAGTCCCAGCTGATGTGACTATAGATCCCACTCCCGCCTTTAAAAATAGATGAAGAGGGTTTAAATACAAAGTGATTCTATTGTGCCCATGCACTCAAGTTCCCCTGTTCATTTTCCTCGCCTTTTTCGCCCTTGATCTGTCTAACTCACGCTTCCAAGAAATGACATCAAAGTAGGCTCTTAAAGGATTTAATTGGATTTAGTTCCGATGAAATATTATCTTAATTCACTGACCTGCAAGGGGAGAATTTAATACAGGTTTTAAAGTTTCAGGGAGGATCATCCTCTGTTAGTTGAGAGTGGGATGTTTGAGGATCAACTGGTGTTGTCGCCTCGTTTTATTAGATTTATGTGATTCACATAAAGCCACATTAAGTGCAGGCTTGCAAGTGCCGATGTTTTACAGAAAATTGATTTTCATGGTAACCACTATTTTATGGCTTCCATGTAAACAGAAACGAATCCCTTAGATTTAGGATAAAATATGTGATGCTGTTTTTATGATACTTTTTACCCAGTGGAGCTTTTTCTCTTGGAAAAAGAGATTTGATATTTATAGGGAATGACAGAAGGGTTTTTACTTATTAAATTCTTACGCAGTTAATATTTCATGCATAAAAAGATGCTTGAAATAATTCATAACTGTTACCATGGTGCAACAGAGTCATATTTGTGTATTCATGTTCCTATGTTCCTCATATTCCTATCTGTGTGTGTGTGTGTGTGTGTGTGTGTGTGTGTGTGTGTGTGTGTGTGTGTGTGTGTGTGTGTGTCTTTGTGTGTGTGTGTGTGTGTGTGTGTGTGTGTGTGTGTGTGTGTGTGTGTGGTGTGTGTGTGTGTGTCTTTGCGTGTGCGTGTGTGTGTGTTTGTGTGTAGGTGACATAATGCAATATGCTGAGGGACAGTCACCCTTGGACTTTCTTGAGCAGGCTGCTGTCCACTACTCGTCTGCTATCAAACTCAAGCCTCGTGATTCCAAACTGCATTATTTGCTTGGAAGAACTTTGGAAGAGCATCATTATGCCGAGGAAATGTATGGCCTTAAAAAGAAGGTATCTGATAGTTATTGCACCTATACAGTTACAATGCAATTGGGATATAATTACAATGATTGATGATCAGTCTCTGGTGGGGTACCATCCAATATTCATGAGTGTTTAGCTGCTCTTATGTAACAAGCAAACTGGAGGTCTTACATACTTGATCTTCAAAGCAACATGAATATTGTCATCTTACATATTGTCACCTTCTTAACATAATGGCACAAGTCATTTTTTGACAAAAAACTTTGAACTTTTTTGTATTTTCTGAAAAACCTGAAAAAATTACTTATGCCATTATTTTCGGAAGGTGACAATATGGTAATACAATAAACTCACTCCAGTATAGCAAATGTGAAAAACAAATATTTTCAAAAGCACTCACTTCATATCAGCAGTAAGTGTTGTGTCAGCAGTAAAGAAAAAGGTATAATGATGACAAGGAGTGCAATAATAATAGATCTAAAAGCAGGCTTGGTCTATGCTTATATGCAAAGCATAGTGTTGAAAGATAGCAGTGCATCAGCCTTAAACTAAGCTGCAAACATTGCTGACTCCAGTCCTCTCCCCCCCCCCCCATCAGGACACCGGTGACGCCCAGGAGCTTGACAGTGCCAAGACTGCAGGGAGGCTGGATGAGATCTTGGCTGTGTGCAAACTCCATGGCTTCATGGGAACGCCCACGCTCGAGAACCAGCTGAAAGCCTTGGACACGGAGTTCCACCAGCTCAAGGAGCAGGGCCAGGCCACCAAGGCTGATTATATTCAGACACTCTACCTCTGGCTCTCCAAGAAGGCCAAAAAGGTAAATCTTACTACAGATGTCATATTTGATCAGTGGATACCTAGTATGTTCATTCTTCACTTAGCATTTCACAATTTAGTAAATTCATTGAGAATGCAGTCCTGTATGGACATACAGTACATCATAATAAACCCACTGACATTACACCATTTGAGTGCAGTTATACAATCTTTGCATTTATTCTTCCACTGATCTGGATATAGGTTGTTCTGACCCACTGTTCTCGTTTGCACATGGAATCTGGTCCAAAAGCAGCTTGCTACTCAGACAGTGCTACAAGGCTATGATTCCTTTCTCATGATCAGTCTATTCTGCACCAATTCTGAACTCTGTCACCGTGCAGACAAACTGTGTGCCCACAGGACGGCCAGTCCAGCCTCGCAGACGAGGAGAGCTGGCTGCACAGGGCCCTCCTCAAGTACCTGGACGCCTGGTCCTTGAGCCAGGACAGCTGGGAGCACAACCTGCACGCCGGCCGCCTGCTCCTGCTTCAGGGGAAGAGCCGTGAGGCCCTGCAGCATCTCCAAACGGCCTTGGCACTCCGGCCATCTCAGCCAGCCCTCAGGTGACACTGACACCTGAGCTGAGCTCCTTGTCAGCCTAGGATAGGATAGGATGTTTTAAGGCATTGTTTGAGCGCACTCCTTTGTAAGCTTATTGACTCCTGCACACTGTAATTGTGGTCAGCCACTGGAAAATCCAGGAAGATTTACGTCCTAATTGTTGCAGCTGGCACCTACAGCCAACAGTATTGTCTCGGTGACACAATGTATAGTGTTACAAGACAATTACATTAAGCCAGGCTAAAGTTTCTGCTTTACATTAAGCCAGGCTAAAGTTTCTGCTTTGTGAAGTCATTGGTTGATCATACTGCCAAGTCTTACTGCTATTTTATCTGGAAGGTTCTATACAGGTATGGCTCTGCTCCAGCAGGAAGGAAACTCAGAGACACAGGAAAAGGAAGCTGCTATGTACCTTCAGCAGGGGTTGGAATATGTCATGGCCCGTGCCTTGGCGCCATCAGAACATGACAGGTAGCCTATTAATGTGTCTACATGGGCACATGTGTCTGTGTACAGATATGTGTGTGAGATTGTGAGTGTGTTGGATGCACCTGAAGTATGAAAGCATTATACTTTTACTGTATCTCTGTTGCAGAAGACATTATGCACTGTTTCTGGTCTTTTCACCCATAGAGGAGAGAAGCTGGACCACTCTGACCCTCTGTCCATTGTCAACGTCCAGTTCCTCCGTGGATGCTACAGCCTGGGTGACCTGTTAAGCAAAAATGCCCCCTCAGGGAAGTCAATGACAGCAGAGCAAGTCTACCACATGTGAGTTCACTTTAAAACAGTACAGTTTAGAGAAACACAGAAACAAATCCTTGGCCCATTATCTGATCCCATTCTTCCTTCATTCTCTTTCTGCTCTGTCGTGCTCTGTTCTGTACGTCTTCTCTGTCATCAGAGTGGTCTCTCTGGCAGCTCAGGGCGTGGCCCGCTGCGTGTGTCGTGGAGAGGTGTCCCAGCAGCTGGAGTGGGTCCTGCTGGACGGCCACTTCGCCCTGCTCCAGAACCTCATCCAGCAGCCTGGGGCTGCGAAACAGGCCTGGATCGCACAGCGCTGCCAGGCCCTCAGCGCCCTCATCCGCCTCACCTCCATCAACCCCTGCAGAGAGCTGCTAGACATGCAGGAGAAGGTGACCTCTATTCTAGCTGTCTGCATCTGTTTAAGCATTCTGAACCAGTTTAAGATTGAAATGTGCAACTCTGTGGGCCGGTATCACATACATGGAAGTCCATTGCTAGACTACAAGAGAACAAGAGGCTTAATCATTGTACATAAAACTTGATTTTATGCCAAGTTGAAGTTTAGTTTTGTGCAAAAATGTGTATTAATTTAATAAAAAGCAGTCACCCGCAGTCCAAGTCAGCTGTTTTATTTAGATGATATTTTGGTGTGTCTCAGGTCTGTCAGGTGGGAGTTGTGACCATGCCCCACAACAGTCATGCACTGTGTCAGCTCGGTGTGACCCAGCTGGCCCAATACGACAGTGAGCCAGAGTCCGAACAGGGCCAAGAGGCCTTGACAGATGCCTGTCTTAGCTTCCAGGCCAGTATCGAGTTGGAGGGGTCCCCCCAGACTGGAGATGCCCCTGAGAAACTAGCAAGTAAGATGTTGTGATGCTTAACTTACATTTATTCATTTAGCAGACACTTTTAATCCAGAGTGACTTGTGTAGTAAGAAATTTTGGCCTTAAAGGTCCGGATTCATGAATAAAGCTCTCTGAGATTTCTGACTTGACTCCTGGCTGACTGAGACTTCATTTCTGAAACAATCCCTAGACAAATTTCAGTTCCTACACTTGCATATGTCAATATTGTCCCCGGAGCAACTTAAAGGGTCATTGTGAATTATCTGGATTTGACATGATACAGAGGCCTAACTATCTTGAATATGTAGAATATGTTCTCTTATGATCTGGGTTAGCAGAAAGTCATCCAGCTACATCTGATGGTTCTTGTGCTAAATTAGGAATATAATCCTTAGTATTTGAATTTATCTTAGAGTTGACTGGGAAATGCTAATTACAGTAATTTGTCACAGATATGAGAGTTTATTGTAGATGTATGTGCCGCTGTTTACTTGAATACATGACAACTATAAACAGAACACAATTTTTGTCAATTTGCATGTAGCCCCACACAGTGAGACATTTGGAAATTTGGCTTAAATATCAGTAGGAATAAAAGTGTACATATTAGGGTCCGTATATACGAGAACGATTGCGAAGGAAGACGACAAAATATTTTATCATAAGAGCCTTTCGTTTACATGGAGACCCCGCCATCGGGGCTTGAAGACGCAAAAATCTGAAGACTCCTTCCAGAGTGTAGAGTTTTGAAGACGACCCGGGTTGCGTCTCCGTCTAAACGGCTAAACCAAAGATCCTTGATTACCTCTCTGGCTAAACTGTCAAATTAGAATGTCTGCGCGTGACGTACCGGGGTTCTATCACACCACCACCCAGCGGTCTGGAATGCATATCCAATCGAATATCACATACTCTTGCGTCTTCATATAAACAAAGATTTCCCCCTGAGAATGCTCGTCTAAACGCGAATAAAAAAAATGAAGACGAGACGCCACTTCTGCGTCTTCTCTTTTCATCGTCACCGTATAAACGTAGCCTTAGAATGTGGATTAGCTTTTGAAGGAACAAACGTGTCCTGAAGTGAAGGCTCTTAACAGGATCATACATTTTCAACAACTTGTCCTCAGACTTGCACACCCAGGCCCCTTGAGAAGAAAACTCACCAGGAGCAAAGGATTAGAGAATAAAGCTTTATGCCCTTTTCCCTTAAATTGTCCCCCGTGTATATTCAGACTGCAGATTTGGCAGTCAGCTTGAGTGCTCTGAAAGAGCATATTACAAATCCCTGCTGTGTTAGATGCCATGAGTGAAGCAGTCATGCCTTGGGTTTCAGTTCAGTGGTTCCCTCTGTCCCTTCTTCAGAGCAGGCATGGTGGCAGAAGCGACTGGCTCAGAAGGAGAGAGCTGCCAAGGAGACAGCCAGCAAATCCACAGGGGCACCGGGGCCATCTGAAGCAGGGGCTGCTGGGAAGGCGACCGGGCGTGGGAGGGGAACCCCGGGCAGAGGGGGCGCCGCGGCGGCCGCTGCCAAGTCAGGTGCTGCAGCCCGAGGCGTCAAAGCCGCGCTCGCTGCCAAAGCGGCACCGGCGGCGGGAAGGTGACTGTTTGACATGCTGTTCTTTTTATGGCCCTGGAGCGGCTAGCTCCCTTATGTTTTCCTGTCTATTTATAAAATTATATGTGATTTGTTTCAGATAAAATTTGCAATGTGTGTTCCTTTTTTTTTTTACCAGAGGGCGGGCTCCTGCCAAGGCCGATGGGGTAGCAAAGGCTCCAGGCAAACCCTCTTCTAAAACCCAGCTCTCTCCCAGCAAATCCAAACAGGAGTGCAGCATCCCTCAGGCTAAACCAGACGGTGAGACAGCTAGCCGCATTGCTCAGGGCCCTTACTCTAATCAAATACTGAAATTTGTATATATTTATGATATGTATCAACTAATATATTTGTATTAGATAATTCATGTGTTTAATAGATTGCAAATACATGTATTTGTTGTGTTGAGGTACCACAATGTAGGGCATTGTACAGTGGCGGGGTGCTCATTTTATTGACTCGATATGTTGTTTTGTTAGTGGTCGAGGCTCCATCATCAAACACCAGGATTGCTGCACCTGCCATTGTAAACCCTAAGAGCCATGCCCCTCGTCTGGGACTGGCCAGAGCTCTCTCCCGATCTGCCGACACCCAGCAGGAGGCCTGTAGCCTGTACCAGGAGGTCATATCCATGGCACCAGAGGTCAGTCTGTTTGGCCTTTGTACAATGATTATCACATAGCCCACTCTCCTTTGCAGGAACGGTGAAGTGCATGTGGTGAGGTAATAGGAGGGGGCTAATTAATCCAAATGTACATGATGATAGCAAAACCTTTGGTTCTATGTAGAATAGTCAGTGGTGTGTATTAGTTTTACACAGATTAAGCAGGATTTACCTCAGTTCTCTCTGACCATTTGATCTCTGGTCTTATAAATTGACATACTGTTAAATAGTATATGCAAAGAAAGAAAAAAAAACACCTTTGCTGTGTGAAGGATTTGATCTTGAACCTTTTCTCCCGTGCTCCAGGTCCACGACGCCTACATTGAGCTGGCTGATTTGTTGGTGAAGACTGACCCACTGGCTGCAGTGGACGTCTACAACAGGTTCCCCCTCAGGCCCATTGCTGAGCAGTCATTTGATGATGCCTTCATCACAGGGGAGATTGTTCGCATCCTGATGAAGCAGGAGCTGTACGACCACCCTTTACTGGGTCCGAACCTCATTGCCTATGGGAAGGTCATGGGCTTAGGTGAGCCTTCATCAAAAATGGATGCCCTGGATGAGTGGTAGTTTATAGTTCACATAATGTATGTATGTGCTTGTGGTTCTTTATATCTGCCGTATTAAGGAATAAAGCGTGCACTGCTGAGACCACATATTCTATTTTCTAGGCAGTGCTCTTGAATTACATGATCTACTACAGCAGTTAGTTTAAAGTTTGAAAAGAGAAAAAGCGAGTCATTATAGTACATCTTGTCAGTGTTGAAATGGATCTGTTTTTTGTCTCTGTTCAAGGCTGTCTTGAAAAATATATCGATGTCCTGGAGGGAAAGTTTAAGACAGATCTGTTAAAAAGTATGTATGCCGGGATCCATGACAAATCAGTGGACGACAAAGACCTTCAGGACTTCTTCAGGTTCAAGTGTTGGATATAGTGTAAGCAAGATTCTACCAGAAATAAATGACAGTATGAGTGGCAAGCACTATTATTATTATTATTATTATTATGTAAAATAACATATATAATATATTCCATATATTTTCACCAGTTTTAGCTCTTTCTGCCAGCAAAAAAACAATTGCTCTGGAAAATAGTTCACATTTCAACAAAAGGCACCCCTATGGACACAACATGGGGAAGTAAAAATGACATACTGCACTGGGCAAAGTTATCAAAGTACACAGATACATGTCCTCATGCATTTGAAGAATAAAACAATACAAAACAGTCCTGGGGCAGTTCTCCTGTCAAATTCTGTAGGCTCCAATTCACATTTGAAACCAACACAACTGAAACAGCCAACCCATACTTGATCCACCACATTCTGTGTTAAGCATGTGTGGGTGTGTATGTGTGAGTCTCAGATCGTAGAGACAGAGAAAGTTAGTCCACCAGCTCACACACGATTAAGTTTGGTCACGATGAGCACACGAACGGACTGGTCAAAGGCGGTGCACACACACAGACCCTGCTTGTCTGGGCTCCAGTCCAGGCTAGCGATTGGCTGAGTCGACAAGGTCACATTCTGCAGGAGGTTCACTGTGCCAGCAACGCCCATGTCAACTTCCTCAGAGTCCTTTTTACTTCTCTGGGCTGGATACTCACTGAAATCACAGTGTGCAATTTACAACAATAAAATGGATAATGAATTCAAATAAACAGCACTTTCACGTTATAGTGGGTCTGAGGGTGACAAAGCACTTACTATTTCCATAAATGAAGATTTCCTGCTCCACCTGCCGTCATGAAGATGTCTCGGTTTTGAGGCAAATGCCTTACTTGCCAGACTGTGGATTTATGAGCCTACAACATGAACCAGAATGCACATTTACTAACATATCCATTGTGGCTTATGCTTCGTAACATTAATTTTTTTACATGAACTGTCTGGACAAACAAACTTGTAGAAGTAGAGCAAAGGTAAGACTTTTTGAACCCAATGAAGGACCAAGGTCAAAAGTTTCAAGAGGAAAAACAGAAACTTTTTTTGTTTTGGGGAGACAGCAAAATTGCAAGGAAATACTTGTCAGCCACATATCCTCTATATTTTTTCAATATAAGATCTAAAAAGTTTTGTGGCCGTTGATTGTTTCATAACTGCGGAAATATTTAAAGTGGAACGGTTCCTGACCTGGCGAGGTGTGCCAACACTGGACTAGGCTAACCCAGGTTTGACGTGCGTAAGGAGGCTTTTCACTAGGGGCACAGAGTCGCTCTCTTTTCTGTGACCCAGTGTCGTTTTTGGCACCGGCTTTCATGGCCAATAGCATGCAAAGTAAACACACTCACAAACTGTTCCAGCTGTGAAAATGTTAAAATGAAGGCTTTCCATGCAGCAGAATGGGAAAGTGAGAAATAACCTTTGACGTGTTTTCCGTATGCCTGGGCCAAAATCGCCTCTCTGTTAATTACCTTTTCAGAAACCGATGCAAAGCCTTTGGTGGGGTGCTGGGTCCTCAGGTCGAACACATGGAATTTTCCCTCCAGAGATGTCGCCACCAGTTTGTTCATGTTGATATCTTTCCTGTCAAACTCAACGCAACATACCTGCCAGTTACAAAGAAAAACAGCAATCAGGTTTCAGTCAGGCTAGTGCTCAGTCAATCAGGCTAGTGCTTTGATTATGTATGCACTATTATCAGGCAACCATGACTGCAACTCACACAATCACATTGCTGGAAATCAGGGATGAAAGCATGCCATAATATTTTGATTACATTAACTTCAATGTGGTAAAAAAATAAATAAGGTCTGATCATATAAGTGGGTCCTAATTTGGATAATGGCAAAGTGCACAGTCTTATGTCTAACTAAAGCTTAATAACAAGGAAAAATCAATTTGCTAATTTCACATCATGGGTACGACCTTAGGTGCTAACACTGATGAGTCCACTCAATGCCCCCACATGCATGAGAACTTTTAAATTAGGGCACAGTGTGTTGTGCAATGAACAGAAGAGTATTTTGAATGGCATTATTAATTTATGTCAACACTGCAGTCTAAAGGATGGATAGCAGTTAAATGTTCAGGAGATCTTTCATATCTATATTACTCTAACCAACATATATTAAGAAGCCAACACTGCTGAAGAAATCTCACTCCATTTTTGATGTTTGTTTCCCATCGTAAAGACATGTTTCTGAGGTCAAATAGCTTGATGTCTCCATTATCATATCCAGCACAAACACAGCGGTCCTGGTCATTGAAAGCATTCCCTGTACAAAAAAAACATAGACAAAGGGGAGAAAATATGCTTATAAAGAAGAGAAAAAAAGACTCTCCTGACCAAGGCCCATGTGAGCGTTTCTAAGTGGGGAGATTTAAATGAAAACTAAGAGTGTTTTGCTAAACACAAATATGCAAGCCAGGTCATTGGTCAACAATGAGGACTACCCCATGGCCAAACACTCCAGAAAAAAAAATCATCTCAAAATGATTTTAAAAAAGTCTATGTGTGGGGGTGACCAACTGAAAAGGTTGTCGCAATGTGAAATATTTTGGATTTGGAATTTCAAAGCTATGGAACACATAGTCCTAAATAAAGAGGTAGATTAAAGAACTTTTTGGTGATTGTGCATTCTGATCTTAGCTGTCTTTGTTGCATGCTCTGTAGTGCCTCTGCTGTGTGTGTTTTCTGTATGTAGTTGACCATTTCTAGTAATGGGAACCGTGTGAGCGGCTGGGCTTAACACTGGCTGTGCAGTTCCTGTGAGACTAATCACAGATATATGTGTCCGTGCCTTTTTAACTGAGCAGGTATGTGTCTTCCTACGCTTATACTGTATAATGTCCTGAAGAAGGTACACATGCCACTATGCATAGATGCTGCTACGGGTGTGCATTTTTAATCTGTCCGTTCAGGACATGTCCACCCAATGAAGACATTGGAGTTCCTTGGTCTGAAGGTACACATGCCACTATGCATAGATGCTGCTACGGGTGTGCATTTTTAATCTGTCCGTTCAGGACATGTCCACCCAATGAAGACATTGGAGTTCCTTGGTCTGAGGACTTTTCGCTTTCCTTTTTTGCTTCTGAATCTCTTCCTTTGAAACCAGACTAAAACAAATTATGAACACTAATATTTTTTAGGCCTGGGTACACCACCAACCTTTTTTCATATGCTTGTAAACATTCAACAGCCAACTACACAAACACAGACTACAGAAGAGATCAAAATTAAGTTTATGGTGAAAGTACTGTCACTCTATAAGAGCATGCACTTCAGCTGCAGAAGGCAAACAACATCCCTTGTCTTCTGTCCTACACTGTCTAAGAAGAATGTCTGAAACGTCTTGCTTCTTTTATTAGTCTTAAACACAATAGGTCATTTGCGATTGCCTTTTCCTATAATGACAATAATGACTACCCGGCTACACGGCACATTTGTTCACGTGCTCCTGGTCCTAAATAACTTACCGAAAGCCACAGTCCAACAGTCCCTCTTGGTCTCTCCCTCAACAGGCTCCATATTTGCCACAGGTGTGTCTTTTTGCCTGGGATCCCAAACCTTCACTGTCCCTGAGGGTCAAAAACAGTAAACACACACTTGTCAGTTTGTTAAATCCAGTCAACGGCAAGACCATGTATAGGACACAGATGAGAAAGCTGAGCAACATATCACTATACCGTCTCTACTTCCAGTCACAATTTCAGGTGCACCATCTCCAATTCCCAGTCCCCCAACACCATCAATACTGTTCACAATCTCTTTGTGTGCCTTCACTGTATATACAGGCACATCTGGTACCTCTAGGTTCCTGCAAAATAGAGATCATTATATTTAAATCATTATAACAAAGGGGATAGACTGATGAAACAGTGAGGATGGGTCACTCTTTCTAAGTGTGCCAAATGACCATATACAATAGATGAACACTGCCATTTGTAATGAACTGTAAGTATACCAGATATGTAGATTTCCATCGAAATCTCCTGTGGCTAAATGTCTCTGTTGTAGGGATGTGGCTCCAAATGTCCCACATTTTATGGGCTTTGGCTTTTCAATCTGCAAAAGTGTACAATGTTAGTTATTTAAACACATCCTTCACAAACTGAATACATTGATAATGAAAATAACAACAACAACAACAACTGAATAAACATCAACAACACTTTCAACAGTGTGCTTCTTGTGCTGGCTTTAGTTTGTGGTGTTGTTGTCATGGAGATAAGTCTAATTTCCTATGCTAGATTTTTCTAGAAGCTCATGAATCTATCGTAAAGCAAGGGGAAGCCATTGCTAGTGTGTTAGCAACGATGCTTTTAAATCAAACGCTTAGTCCTCACCTCTTTTACAAGCTGAAGCTCTCCTTGATTGATTTCGTATATCTGCATCACCCCTGTACCCCTTGGAAAGTTACCCATAGTGACAAACTTTGCACTGCATGGTATCCATTTGCTGTCAAAAACAGTGTAGTTCAAACTTTTTTGGATGTGTACTATTATCTGAGGCTTTTCGAGTGGCGTTGACATGTTTAATAGACCCTCAGTGAGATAAACAAATATAATAAAAAAAATAATATTGCAACGAAAATCTACGATTGGACTCTGCTGGACGTTGCTCTAGCTAGCTGGATACACTAACAAATAGTTAAGCTCGCGAGATCGAGGTGCGAGACAGCTGAAATATAGATGCCCACACAGTTGCCTTAATAAAAAGGCGTGATAGACCAACAATATGACGTGTTTCTTAAAGTTTACGGAGCTTTGCAAGATTTCGTTAGTATCATTTAATGTAAGATTTATTCCTATTTGTCACCGACTATCATCGTATTTTTCTAACATCAAAGCAAATGTCACTTAAATATAGGCCTTTCGCGGACACCTACGATTCCTTTCAACAACATGGGGCATATCTGCGTGTCCTGTTAGTAGATCATCTCCATAACTAAAGTTTGCTTTACACCTTTCAATCGCCACTTCTCAAGATGGAAACTGTAACAAGTAAAACAACAGAAACGAGTTCGACGATGGATTGTGAAAAGAACGCAGATTCATTCGAAGAGGTTACATACAAAAAGACTCAAAAACGTAAACGGGAGGTCGGGCCAATGGAAATGGAATCAGAAGATACGACTGCAAGGAAAAGACCTCAATTTCCAGCTATTTCGGGAGATAAACTTATGGTAGAGTATAAAACTTTAATTTGTCTTTGTAGTTCTTTGTTTTCACAGTGTATGTTATGGTATGTTGTGTGTCGTCGATTATCAGCTGGTGGATGCAAACACGTGCATCATGGACTTCACGCATGCGCAATCTCTTGAAACATGTAGACCAGTCGACTTGTCAGACACAGTGTTGTGAATATTAATGTTAGACTGACCCAGTCATAATATTCAGCAGAGCCGGACAGTAACGGAGTACTTTTACTTGATTACAGTACTTGAGTTCAATTTTGAGTGATCTGTACTTTACTCGAGTATCACTTTTGGGGAGTACTCATGACTTTACTCAAGTACTTTTGAGAGGCAAATATTGTACTCTTTACTCCACTACATTTCTATCCGTAACCGTGAGTACCCGTTACTTATTTTAAAAAAGAAAGGAAAAAAGAAAAATCTCGGAAAACCATCAATTTGTTGTTTCCCTCTCAAACGTGATTGGATTGTGCAGGCGCCGCTGATTGAGACAGTCTATCAGCAATCACCTTCAGCTTTCCCAAAGTCAACTCCATGGTCAGATTTAGATAAGAGACGAAACAATGGATGAAGACGCAGCAGTTCCATCCCGGGAATGTGCCAACCCGTGGCCCTACCTCACCAGACTATTTAAATTTTCTGAACAAGTTAATGATAGTTTTTGCTTCAAGTGTTTCAATTACAAAATAGTATTTTGTATATGAAATACGTATTTTAAATACATGTATTAGAAATACTGCCCATCCCTGGCAACATGGTAAAAAGATGAAAATAACTTGATTTTACTCTACTAATTCCTTTTACATTTTCCAAGGTAATAACATTAACATTTTTCATAACTCCATGTAGGACGTTTCTGTACATAAATGTGGCAGTAGTAATGCAATATTTAGAAAATGTAGGCTACTCTTGATACTCAAGTACTTTTAAAAACAAGTACTTCAGTACTTTTACTTAAGTAGACATCTGACTGTTGTACTTTTACTTGTACTTGAGTAAAATTTAGCAAGGGGTGTCTGTACTTTTACTCAAGTAATGAAGCTGTGTACTCTGTCCGCCTCTGATATTCAGTGTATCATGAAACTGAGAAACAACTTTATTTAACATGTGTTCTCTGTCTCCTTTTACAGGGTGGGACAGATGAGATGCGAAAAGTTGCTGTACCTGCTCACCGCTATACACCCCTCAAAGAGAACTGGCTAAAGATTTTCACACCCATTGTTGAAAATTTACAACTACAAGTCAGATTCAACCTCAAAACAAGAAATGTTGAGATAAAAGTGAGTGTCTTATACTGTAGGCCAGGGATTCCCAAACTGTGGTACGCGAGCTGCCACTAGGGGGTACGCGAGATGAAAAGGGCAATGATGGAAATGTGCTAAAAATGATTAAATAATTAATTAATAATCAAATTAGTTCATAAATAATAAATCATTTCTAATTGGGTTATAATGATATGGAAACGTAGCCTGGGTGTTCCCATGCTGCCTTGCTCGCGATTTGATTCACGCTGCTAAGGCAGCCTGGAGACCATGGAGCAAATTTTCGCCTGAGATAGGGAACCAATCACAGAACAGGGGGGAAAGCAAGACGATGATGAGCTATGCACAGACGCATTTGATAGACATCCGTGGCACCCAATAAACGGATCTGGGCATTTTTTTCAAATATGAGAAAATGAACGTTTGGTTCCCAGACCACGTCTCATTGAGAAGTGGTGGCGCTAGCCAGGCTAATGGAAACGTGAAATTAAAGGAAATCATTTGTAAACTCTATAGCAGGCTATGTTTTCATTAAAAAAAAAAAAGCTACCCACAATGCATATGATTTCCTGCGGGCAGCCAGAATATCTGGCATGTTAGTTTCGTGGAAGTATAGGCTATGTAGAAGGCTACGCAAACATGGAAAACTGTCTAAAAACAGGGACACTGTCCAAAAGGACTAATTAAAGCGATCTAAGCGAGAGAGCAGGAGACGGGTAACGATGGGATGGGGGGCAGAATGATGGAGGTGGAGCGCAGGGGGGTAAAAAAAAGATGAGACAGAAAAGACTGCGCAAAGAAAAAAATAGGCTAGCCTATGATGAGGCATATAGGCCTGGGCTTCAAGTGGATTGGGAGACAGACTGCCCAAAGCCACAGTGTGTGGTTTGCAGTGAGGTACTATCTAACCAGTCTAATGTTGTTCTCCACACTGTTTTTTTTTAGCGTGAGAGCTCATAGACAAGTTGCGCATTTTGATTTTGCTATTTGTTGTCATATAGCGTGGCTAATTAAACATGATGCCATCTGGAATGCGTCAATAGAATGTGTTACTTTTCGGATGGTGGGGGGTACGCGAGGCGAGTCAGGATGTAGCAGGTGGTCCGCAGGAAAAAAAAGTTTGGGAACCGCTGCTGTAGGCCATTGATCATTCATGTAGTCATGATTTAATGTGGTCAAACACTGACTGTCTCTAGATGCATATAGGCCTCTCTCTCTCTCTCTCTCTCTCTCTCTCTCTCTCTCTCTCTCTCTCTCTATCTATCTATATATCTATCTATCTATCTATCTATCTATCTATCTATCTATCTATTCTATCTATCTATCTATCTATCTATCTATCTATCTATATATATAGTGAAGATACAGTAAGTGATTATTGTTATGCTATTTGTGTACAGACATGTAAAGAAACTCAGGACATTGGTGCCCTCACAAAAGCAGCAGACTTTGTGAAAGCCTTTGTGTTAGGATTCCAAGTTGAGGTAAGTGTATTATTGACATATGGGGCATATACATATGACACTGTTGCCCGTTTCAAAAAAGTGACCACCAAGTTTCTACCACAGTTATCTTGAACGTATTGGGGGGGGGGGGGGGGGGGGGGTTCATAGTTTCATTACGGCTGCTTGGATCAGCATGTATCTGATTCTGCTTTTATATCTTCCATTTCCATTATTACTCACAGGATGCTTTAGCTCTCATCAGATTGGATGAACTATTTCTGGAAACCTTTGATGTCACAGATGGTAAGTTGTGTCCAGATGCTGCATGCTGCTCCTGTTTCACTCAGTAGCTGTGCACTCTTCACTCACCTCTCATTCTGTTTGCCTTTGATCAGTGAAACCCCTTAAAGGAGACCACTTATCTCGAGCAATTGGAAGAATAGCAGGAAAGGGAGGGAAAACAAAATTCACCATTGAGAATGTCACAAAGACAAGGATTGTGCTCGCAGACACGTGAGTATGATCTCTTCTTATAGGACGAATGAAAGCCATTACAATATGTCCTCATGACCTATGCTTTTTCTTTCCAAAACCATGAATATCGTTATCCTTCATGTTTTTTCAGGAAGGTTCATTTACTTGGGTCTTTTCAAAACATTAAAATGGCACGGACAGCGATATGCAACCTAATTCTGGGTAAGTAAATATGTGTTGTATAGTAGTTTCTGTAGACATCACTATAATATTTTGTAGCAAGTTCTTGACTTTGAGGTTTTTTCCACCAACTCTACCCAACAGGGAGTCCACCATCAAAGGTCTACGGGAATATCAGAGCAGTGGCAAGCCGAGCAGCAGAGAGATTTTAACATGAAGAGGTTGTTCTGTCGCTTTTCCTGTTGGTATACTTGGCCTTGGGTTGGTAACACACCCATCACCTTTGAGGTGGACTCTTTGCCTCAACTATGTGGAACTGTGGGGAAAATCTCTGGATTTCCCGACCAATGGACCTTTTTGTGTTCTATCCATGAGTGGATATTGTGAAATAACAAAAAAGTATTTACTAGAAGGAAAAATGAGACGGAGATCAACTATTAAACAGATTAAATGTTTCAAGTTTATTGTTTTTTTTTTTTCATACAGTATTAAGTCCAAGAATCCCACAGCATAAGATGCAGCATGCAGAGAAGGATAAAAACCCTAAAACTGAAACTTAATTCTTTAAAACTTTTATGCTTTTGCCCCCCTCACACACACTAAGTATCCATTCCACCAAACTAAAGGTATGGTATAACTGAAACTTCAATTGGTTATATGGACAGTGAAGAGCTGGAACCGCATCAAACAAATATTTATGTACAAAAAAAAAAATCCCCTTTTAAGCAGAGTATGTGGCAGTTGACAGGACCAGATATGCAACGTTAGTGGAATTCAAGCATTTCATTGATCCAGGTGAGTATAAAAGTTACACTGAAGTAGGTTCACTTATGGTTATTACCAATCGTGTGTACACTTACCAAATTTTGGCAACATCCATATTAAACATTTTAATTGTTAATATATTATAAACATCACAATCATTGTGTAAACAATAGGAGCATTTCAAAATGGATTGACATGCATTAAGGGAAGTTTCCATGTCATGCAAGACCCTTGTTTCCCCAATCGAACAGATTTGTAAGATTGTGCACCATAATGGTGACTGCTTTGTGCCACCTGTCAGCAGAATCACTCCAATTGTGCTGAAGCACATGCACAAGTTGAAATTTCACAGAGTGCTCTCGTTCACCTAATGTATACCATCGTTTGGTTTGAGGAAGTGTTCTCACAACTAATAACTCCTTGAGTGCTCACATACTGTGGGTTTTATCCATCAGGGGAAAGAAACCTACTTAGAAAGAAAAAAGTCCACATACAATTCACAAAGTGTATTCAATTGTACGCCTGTCATGCCAATATGTAAATGTCAAGAGTACAGTTATTCCATTGCACTATATAGAAGACAAAAACTGAAATTACAGTGCACAGCGACCCTTAGGACGATGAACTGTATACATGTGTAAAGCTTTCCTCTGATTATCTGAAGATGAGCCAATGCTTATGAGTACTTAATATACATATATTGACTTATAAAAGAGGAAAATTCTGCCAGCAGTTTGTGAATAAAAGCGCAACAACAGATGTATTGGACTTCCAGAATTAGAGATCAACACTTAAAACTTTGGGTTTTGTGAACATTGACTGCATTCCAAATGCAATTCTATAAGAAAATACAAGTCCATAAAAACATTCTTAATGGTTTTAATAGAAATTTTGCAACGTGTATTGGTCAATGGTAAGCACTGGCGTGTGTGATGAGGATGCAGACTGCTTGCTTACTAAAGTAAAGTGTGTTACAAGAACACAAAAAAACTGCTAAGACGACACTTTCTTGGCATCTAATTCTACTTTACTATGTATCTGAAAGCAACACAAAGAAACCCATTACTCTGCAACAATATAAACAAGTGACAAAAGAATCTTAACAAGACTGGAAGCAAAATTAAATTTATCAAATCTAATCAAAACCTCATATTACAAAGTGTATTATAGAAAAAAATCCCACTGCCTTATCGGTTGCTTTGAAATGAAATTGCATACAGTTATATTAATCATGCAATTGCAGTTATGTCTTCCAAATTTAATATGATGGTACAGTTTTCTGAATTGATTAATTAAATATTCTGCTTGGCACAGCACATCCTACAGTTATATTTTACGGATCAAGTATGTTAAGTTGCAACTCAGCTAACTGCACATTTTCCCCTTAAAAAGCAAGACATGTTTTGTTTTAAAAAAAGATGAGAACAAATAAATATTTAAAAAATAACAATAAAAAACAAACAAAATATAAACAAGCCAAACTTCCTCCCTTCTCACCGCCAAATAGAGATGCTCTTACAAGACTAGCCATCATTCAGTCTCTTAAAGTGCTACACCAGGGTTATTGACAGGAGAAGAGTTCAATAACACAAGTTGGCTTCACGAGGCTCGTGTTAGAAGAAAGTGGCTTCACAGAGAAAATACTTCCATTTAAATACATAGAGAGCGACTGCCTGACATCTTGAGCTGATGGTCGGAGAGATGGAGAAGAAAGCATGTTGTGTGTTGCGGATCAGTCAGGAAGCTCACACGTCCACCACCATCTTTTTGTGTATGTCAAGGCCTCCTACAACCTAGGTAAGAGACAGGCGATACACAGCAAAGGTAAGAGATCCAAGCCACTCAGTTTGACTGAGTTTTGACTGTCAGTCTTTGCAGTCAGTGTACATACACGATCTGTGTTAGATCTGTTTTTGTATGTTATACAACACATCCCATGCTATTCAGACCTGTTTTCAGACAGTTACAGCAAAATACTGTATATAAAGCTTTGTAAACACATCCCTTTGTCTGCTAGTCAGAGCCAAGATGTCTGATCAGTCTGAAAATGCAATGCATCAACATCATTAGATCGCATTGTATCCAAAGCTGACTAAAAACGGGAAAACTTACTGCGCAAAACTCCTCAAAAGATATTCTTCCGTCTCCATCCTTGTCTGCATTTATAATGGTCTTGTCAACAATCTGCTGAAGCTGGGTGTCCTTCAAGTTGTTCCCAACCATCATTTTGAGCACCTGGAACAACTCCCCATTTGATATGTAGCCATCTTTGTCCATGTCATAGATTCTAAAGGCAACTGTGCATTGAGAGAAAAGGCAAAAACATTTAAAAATATATATGTTCATCTTCATATACATGTCTGTGAAAAAGATAGGTTAATTGCAGCTGATCAATATGAATGTTTTGAGAGTACTTACATCGCAGCTTCTGTTCCTTGTCTCCCTTGACACTGAACTGGGACACACCCTCTATAAACTCTGCAAAGCATAATAATTTTCTTAGTGAGTGACAGTGAGGATTGTGCCTGACACAAGGTCAGTTTACCTATCAATCAACCTTGTACTAGTACATTAACCAAGAAGTCAACCTTATACAAGGAAAAATGTATTTCTACAAATGCAGGCATATGTCTCATTAGGAATTGTTTGTTATGAAAGTGTAAGTCCAGCTACAGTTATGTGCCGAATAATAGCAGTGCGTTTTAAAAAATTGAAAAAAGCTCAAAATCCTTAGAATAGCTGATGCTCATTGAGCTCAATGCAAATCAAACCAGCTAATAGGCTAACTGAAATAACACACATGCCAATCTCTAGGTATGGTGAAGGGTATGTGATGATGTGGGGCTATTTTAATTCCAAAGGCCAAGGTAACTTTATCAGGATGCACAGTATTCTGGATCCATGAAATAACTGGCCTTTAAAAATAAAAATCTGCCTGTCTGGGAATTTAACATAGGGGTGGGAATACTTATGACCCCTGTATTTTAAGGAAGAACATTTATTTATTTATGATACATTATTCATTCACAAAGAAAATTGGTGTCCTTAAAGGTTAGATATTTCCTCATTTTTCACTTAAGGCATTAAGATCAATTTCCAAAAGATGATTTTATATTCCTCTTTTCAGTCAACTTTAGCATGGGTGCCAATACTTTTGGCCATCACTGTATTCTAATGATTTTGAGCTTTATTCAATTTGACACTGCTATTATTCTGCACATAACTATACTTCTGAAAAGGCTAGTAAAGGTTCATCCCTATCAGTGTTTTCATTTTAGGTCATATGTCAGTGTATCCTGAGGTTGGACACCCTAAGGCCAATCAATGGTTCATCTCACGCGATAAGAGGACAAAACCAGTCTATACTGGAAGACGCCTTAAGGGGCCAAAGTCCTAAACTCTTCCCCTGGTTATCGAGCTCCTTTTGTTAATCATGAAATGTGATTAATATTGCCGTGAGGCTCTATACCAGAAAGGGACATTCCTGCTCAAGAGCACAATGAATGAGGCTGTTTTCAAGCAAGTCTTAGCGCCTTGATTATGACGAATAAGCCTGAGACGAATGTGATTTACAGGCATTTCCTGTACAGTCGCAAAAAAAAACAAAGCGCACACTGTTGCAGTGTTCATGAAAATTCTCCAGACACAAATAAAGTTATTATCTTGGTGTGTATAAACAGCCACGTTTACATTAGCCACGTGTTTGGAGATAAGCCGAGTCTAGCCTATAATGTTTTATCTGCCTATCAAACTAGGCACAGAGATTGCACATGGGACTACAAACAGACCAATGAATTCAAATCAGAAATGGATCTCACCTTTGAAGTCAACTTCCCCGTTGCCATCTGTGTCAAATATATCTATGACCCGTTGCACCAAAGGATTCTGTTGTAACTCCGGCAAGGACATAAACTCTTCAACACTCAGGGATCCTGAATTATCCAGGTCGAGTTTCTTAAATCTCTTCCCTAGCCTCTTAATCTCATCAGCATCGACTGGGGAAAAGAAAAGAGAAGGGGAGAGAGGGAGAGAAAGAAAAAAAGAAACACAACACATCTATTGAGCAAAAAGGACAGATGCAAATGAGACAGCATTGAGCTTCCACACGCACCTTACTCTAAACGCTCGTAGGATAGCTCGTAGGATAGCGGTGCTCACTCCTCCCGTTTCCCTTTCCCAGCTAAGTGAGGGGAAACTGCCGCGTTAAGACAGTGGCTAGCGTGAAGAGACGAGTATGCTCGGGTGTCCACTTACAGCCGGACGCATGAGGCTTGCTGCCGCCACGGAGCGCGTTACCCATCCCTCACTGTGGCTGACTGAGCACGTCGGGCGTCCCAGCCATACTGAGGCCAACTTCCTCAATGCACTAGTGATGCTAAGCTTCTGAACTACATGCTTGGTTACTATAAGCTTATTCACTGCCACCACATGACCCTGTTCTCCCTCCCAAGCTCCTTCCCCCCTAACTACCTAATCAGACCGCCAAGATACTTCTATTAATCTTTACACAAACTACAGATAAGAGAGATCGAACAGCACACACACACACACACACACACACACACACACACACACTTAATTGACCTTATCTTGGGGAAAGACCAGAGACAAGAACTGAGTAAGATAACAAGACAAAGGGGGGGTGTTGGTGGTGGGGGTGATCCCAAGAGCTGAAAGTGAAAACCTGAGTTGAAAGCTCATGCCTCTAGTATGTGGCTTGCAAGCCTGTTCCTCCATGCCACGATGCATGTGCTCAGTGACTAAGAAAAGATGTGCGGACATGATTGTGTGCATGGAGGATGAGTAGAGGCAATGGTGGCCTGGAGCACTCTAGTCATTTTATGACTGTGGGGGAATACATTAGTTATGTAATCCACATTTTATTTTGTAAAACACATAGTATTAAATGCATACTCAAAGGTGCATACTGTTTGCGAGCTTAGCTGTACACAAGGTTGCATACTCAGTCCCTTCCTGTACACACTTTACACAAATGACTGCCAGAGTTCACTACCCAACACCACTTACTACAAATATGCAGATGACACAGCCATAGTAGGACTACTTACAGACAACAGTTCCATCACAGCTTACCACCAGTCCATCACAGATTTTGCACTGTGGTGCTCTGATAACTACCTCCAACTCAACATTGACAAGACAAAAGAACTGGCCATTCATGCATCAAAATCACCCCCTGGACTCACTCACATCACCATCCATGGCCAACCAGTTGCACAGGTCAGCACTTTCAAATATCTTGGTCTCACCATTGACAATAAGCTTAACTTCAATGAACATGTCACCATTACACAGAAACGTGCACAACAGAGACTGTATGCAATACGCAAACTAAGATCACTGTATGTTGCCCCCCATCTCCTTCTACTACTCTACAAAAGCATAATCCAACCCCTTCTACTCTATTGCTCCCCCTGTTTCTTCACCATACTAAATGTCACCAGCAAGAACAAACTTATTAAAATCTCACACTTAGCATCCAAGATAATACAGCTTCCCACCCCCAGCCTCACTGATGCAAATGACACAGCCACCACACGCCTTGCACGCACCATAGTAAGCAGCCCTGACCATCCCCTGAACCGGTTCTTCACCCTACTCCCATTTGGCCACAGATACAGAGCCCTGGACTGGAAAAAAAGCACACTTTAAGAAACGTTTTGTACCCTCAGCAATCACTGCACTAAACAAACTCCTGTGACAATCATCCATCCCCCCTATTCTTTTGTGTTTTATGTTGTCTGCACTGTCCACCTTTTTGCTTGTATGGTGTTAAGGAGGGAGGGAACTGGGGGGGTATGGGGTGTGTCATGTTATATGTTATATGTATGAGGCTGTGTATATCCTGCATGGAATGTAATAATGATATGTGTGAAAAACAATATCCTTATAGGACAATAAAGACTCTATACTACTATTTCATAATATCATTCGCTTCTCTTCTATGTCTGCGATGGAGTAAGCCTGCAATGTTCAGGAGTACTTATTTATGACTTACGGTGTTTAAATGGCAAAACCATTACTAGGTAGATAATAGATATACACAGCATTCAGCAAAGACCACTTCCTTATCAAAATGTGTTCCTGTACAGGTCCGGGAGATGTTCCCAAAGATTATAATATGGCCAGTGCTATGGACAGGCATCTAAAGTACACATAATAGCATGTTACAACATCTTCAGCAGTGACTACTTCTTATTGCAGTTATTAGAAACGGTCAAAGCCGTTATATTGATCTGTTTTCAAATCTTGAGCAGACTGGCCCACGCCTGAATTCCGGCAGAGTCCCTGAGAACTTTAAGCTCTGTGGTAGTAGATGATATGCCACTTACACAGCACTTGAGCAGCGTTTCAGAATTCAGAATGTTACCTTTGTTTATGGGGCTCACACAGGACAGGCTGGAAGCTGAATCATTCAAAACCAACGGACACTGTTACTAGGCAACAAGCTCTTAAAGGGTCTACATGTGAGGAGGCATATGAACTAGCATGAAATATGTTCACAGACACATCTGCACTACTTCAACAGTCCATCGGCACATGAACAGGCACTCACGTTTTGCTGTGACGGACTCACGATGAATGGGTCTAAATAACACCTAATTGTAACAAATGTTCCTTTAGACAAAAGCTCATTTTAAAAGTATCAGTGTGATTGTGCCTACTGCATTAACCTATTTATACACCACTTACTAGTCAGAGAGAATTACAGGTTACGGCTGTATGATAATTAACATTTATGTGCCGCAGCCAATTAAACTAATGAAAGGACTGACAATGTTTTACATTGGTGCCTGCAATTACGCATTATCCACCTAACTTCTCCATTAGCACAGACCTTCATGATGCCACCGGATGGGGGTACAGATACTGATGCCCTCTTGTTAAGTGGATGAATGGTATGCAAACACTGATATGCTTGCACACCTCACAAAAGTAAACATCATCTTATGCATGCTTTCATGAGGGAGAAGAAAAAAAATCGATGGCATACAGGTCTACTGGATGTCTTCATATGTGATTCAAGATGTCTTCCTTTTTTTCTGTCTTACAACTGGCTGTGCTTTTTGATTACTAGGTGTTCTCTCTCTACAATGCAGATAAACCGCTTAAAATGTGACAGGCTTAGATGGAGCCGATCATTTACTTCCACCTGAGTGGCAGCAGGTGTCACCATCGAGCAGCAAGCTGGCTTGGAACCCTGTTTCATTGCCCTAAATTCACGCCCTGATACAGCTGAAGTTTGTGCTGGTGCTCTATGAGTGTCAATAGGGCATCATACTTCTCTGAGTTTAACTAGCTTGCTACCCCAGTCTAGGGCTGCACTGAACAGAGCACATCTTCATCATTTCTTTAGACCTGTAGTTTCCTCATAGTTAACACTCAACTACTGAACAGCAGAGCTAAACATGATGATAGTTGCTCGTAAGTTGGGGGGGGGGGGCGGGCAATGAATCTGATTTGGGTTTCTGTCATTTTCATTTTGGGGACTATTACATCTTGATTCTTCAGGTTCTTAAAAAGTGAATATATCTCCATTTTTCCTGTTTGTTTCAGTGCCAATGGTCAACTACAAATCTATATAGCCAGTATACTCTCCCTGCAATATACTTCCTTGCTTCCAAAATGTTGTCGTAACAGAATCATTCATGTGTAGCATCATACCTACCCTAGTTAATGACTACAAAATGAGAAGCATCCACATTTTTCACTGTTTGAAAAATTAGAGAGCCTGGTCTCGATGTTGTCCCATGTCAATAGTCCGATCAAATCCTTCTCCTCTCCCTAACTCCTCAACTGCAATTATAGCAGTTATAAATTGACTCCAAGTTTAGACTGGACCTGATGAATTTAGCAGCTTCCAACAGTGTTCTGTTAAAGCCCTCCTATTTGGAACACATCTATGCTAAGCTACATTATCACCCAGCCTCTCGTTCTACTTCTGGTGAGCTAGTGTGAAGGGAGTATCCATTGTTATTTTTAGTGATGTGGTCACAAGAAACCCCACCCCCCGTACCACCCCCACCTCCACCCACCACCCTTGTTGGTGCTCACCCCCACCCACAGGGAAACCCCTAGCAACATGGAAACCCAACTAGCAGGCTAGGTTTATTTTGGGCAGCAGTAGGCAGATCAACATAGGTTTAGCCACTACTGGCTGCCTGAAAAAACCATGTTACCACACGCAGTGTTTCATAACTAGGCCACTGGTATTGTCCATGCTGTTCATAATCCACCGTCTGCGAGACTGGCTCTGAGATTGCCTCTCTCATTTGTGACAGACTCCAAGGAAAGAAACTAATTAACCATCTATGGAGTTTTGTTCTCTATGAACCTTACTGATACAAATATATCACTTGGGCCAGAAAACTGAAATGCATCATCAAACAGCAGGGTTTAAAGATCAAGGCTCCAACTGTGTCTCGACGTCTTATAACTCACTGAGTACACTGGCACAGAGCTCTAAAAATATGCCTTAGGTGCCCCTAGATAAACATTTGGCAAATTGCTACATTTAATATTATGACTAACCCAGTTATAGCTCCCCAAACAGTAAACAAATATAATCTTTCCACACACAAAAATGGTTCCTTCAAAACATGTAGTGCCTCCTTCATCCACTTTCCTTCAACCGTAGGATAGGACCATAATTCAATATCAGCTACTGTACATCCACAAGGATGTCACATCTCAAATGAGGAGGAGTCCGAACTGTAACACAAGGGTCAGTGCAAAAAGCCTTCATTGGCTGTTATGCTAGACCTGATTTAATTGGTCAAGAGACAGGGGACCGCAGGCGGCGGTCTAGTGTTCAGTGGCCAAAGGCTTGAGACTCGATGGCCTGGGCTGCTCGCGGGTCTGGCTGACTAGAGTGTCCGTGTGCTTGACGGGCCGAACAGCTGTCCTGTCACGACAGCACAGGGCTGGAAATAATCTCAGAATGCTGAGGTCCCCGCGGCGGCTGATTCATCTGCACGCCGTCGCTGCCCTACTGAACTGAGCAGTGCTGTGCTGGCCAAACCCACAGGCATGCACAGGTCTGGGCAAGGCAGGCACCCCCCGAACATTACCCTAGGCCACCTTCACACAGGGCTTTGGCAGTTCATTGGCGGGATGCTAGCCAAGCAAAGTGTGTGCTAATGTTTTGACAGGGCTGTCACTGAATGCAATGGCACCAGTGGTGCTCGGTGGGAGGCATAAAAAGCACAATGTTGCATTGTGACTGTGTCTTAATTAAGGAGCCGCACGCTTCCAGGGCTGCATATGTCGACCGAATGAGTCAGTTGTGCAACTATGCAGTCCCATTTCGAAGACTCCTTCAAATGCATTCAGGAAATGCATCCCTTTTCCCAGTGCCAACATACTGTAATTCATTCATTGTGTGGCTGTGATTTCATGTTCACGTCTCGATGTGTTGTTAACAATGTGTTACGATTTTGCTTTTGCACTCCCACAAGGCCACACCTTCATAGACAGAGGTAGACAGTGCTCTTTGAGGGATACAGTCAGTGAAACTGAATTGAAATGGAAATCAGCTTGTGTGCTATTATGAGTTGGAGACGCCTTTCTCCATTGTATGCAACAGTTGTTTCTCTGTCGTATGCTACGGTTCCGATAAATGTGGAGTGTGTGTATTTGTATGGATCTGTGATAAAGACATTTCAATGTCAGGTGTGCCTGATTTTATACGCTTTGTCCTCTTTCCCCTTCCATATTTCCTGTCTCATTTGACCCACTTTCTGTTGCTTTTTCACACTGCACTTATAGCTTATAGCACTTATATGCAGTATAGCTTTAAACTTTTCCCCTACAACTATTTGATCTTCTTAAACCCTCCATTGAACTCAAACATGCCCTCTCTATTCCCTGTTGTACTCTCTGCATCTCCCTAACCAAGTTTTCCATCCTCTGACAGCCCATTAAAGGAGACATGGAGACTTTTTGGGCTTCCAAATGCTGCTGGGTATTACCGGGAGGTGGGAGGCCTCTGGTGTCAAGCACCATGACGGCAAAGCCTGAGGTGTTGTTAGCGTAGCGACTAGCGAGCGAAGGCTCAGTCTGGCCCTTGCCCCGTGGTGGTGGTGGTGGTTGTGGGGGGTGCGGGGGGCACCGCAGTCTCACAGCTCATTAAGAGGTCCACATGGGCCTCATGAACACCTGATCTGCTGGACAGTTGAAACCTGCGTTTATAGGCCATGCTGGCATGCTGAGTCAGCCGGTGGCCATGTCCTGTTAGGGGGGCTGCTCAGGGCTCGGGCCGCCCGGGGCTGGGAGCTGATCTAATCACCCGCCTCGAATTAAGAGGCTTCTCTTGCGTGCAACGCCATGCTAGGCCAAGAAACTAATTAAAAAGCGTGCATCCCGACTAAAAATAAGCGCATGGCTCCCTGGTAGACCTGGCACTGACCTTTACGATTGGGCAGGGAATTTTTAGCCCGGGCAAAATGGGTCTCCCTCTAGCCGTCTCATCTTTCCCTTTAGCCTCTGGTGAGATTTAAATTGACCAATAGCCACCTGCCTGCAAGGCGTAGTCATCCATACAGATTTTACTTCGATTTTACTGCTTTCATCACACTTTTATTTGAGCCCATGCTCAGGATGGATCACAGAACTAAATTTCTACTATGCAGAGGAAACTTTTGAATAAATGCAAAGTAAGTGCAAAGGCAACTGGGTCGGGATAATTAACTGTCAAATTATGTCTAATTAAACATAGCATAGACATTTTCCAAACACACAAATTGCTATCCATATCACACACATGGCAATGATTAACAAAAACTACTTACAATGTGTGCACATTTCCATGGGGTAGCTTGCTTCATTTCCCTGTAAAAAACAGATGAGAGAGAGAGAGAGAGAAAGAGAGAGAGAGATGTAATTATTATCACTGTTTTCAGGTCACATAGTACAATCATGCAGTGGATAATTCAGGAAGAAGTTTGAGGACAGAGGGGACAAAAATATCACTGTGCTCTAGCTACTGCAGGAAACCTTGTGCCAAATACAAAAGTGGACCAGTCAGTTAGGAGCATGGGGGAAAGCAACTGAACAAAAGTCTCTGGTGATTGTAGAAATTGACGAGACAAACAATCTGAACTGAAGTAAAGTGTACCTACAAACCTTAAAAGACTATATAAAATATAAATATAATATAATGCAATATATTATGTATAGACAAATCTCAGACATCTTTTGTGCCAAAAAACACAAAAATGCATGCACACACAGAATGAGGGACTAATTATTAACACTAATGCATGACATATAGACCCTTTCAAGAAAGTTCCATTATCAGCATCATAGTTGGCCCCACAAGGCTTCCGTTTTAACATTCCATATGTTATCTTAATGCAGAGGAAGTAGATTGGGAACCAAATAGAACGTTCAAGCATTGTTTTTGTTTTTATTGTTGAAAGGGTCTATAGAAATAGAGAGGGCCTCTGCCATGCACCGAGAATAGACCTGAGACAGTCTTCAGATATCTCAGACATGTAGCTATGACAAGGTCCTGTGGGGGCTGACTCCTCTGGAGCAATGGACAATTTGACTGACACGCTGAAGTCCCATCTCATTTTACCACAGTGATGACTCAGGAGAAGAAAGCAAGGGCCAGTGTATCAATTCAATCAAGGCAGCACTCATCATAACTATGTAGCCAAGTGGAAAGCAGGGTGAGAGTAAGAGAGTGGTCAAATCTTGCACAGCTAATCTGCTAATTTTACTAGATTAACAATAATTGGATGCACTGCATGAAGTATCACAGAAGGAGCCAAAACTTTGCAATGTGATCACATTATAACCATGAACTACACTTCCTTCATTGAATTTGCTTATGTTCTATGACCATGCAATCTGATGTCAAAACAAAGAAAGACTGTTTACAATGAATTTCTGTTAAGATGACTGCCCAGAGCACAACAGGACATTTTATGATCAAACCCTCTTTTAACCTTACATACCTCTCCTTAAGACTTACACTGACAAATGTTCATGGCTTTATTTCCATGACATGCTTTATTTTCATGATTTTTGGTTAGAATAAGGAAAATTAACCAGAAGTCTTCTGTGCTCATATGAGAGATTTTAATCACACACACACACACACACACACACACACACACACACACCAACTCTTTAGATGATGCACTTGGCCAATGCCTGTCTCAAAAAGCTGGAATCTTGTGGTATGCAGTGATAATTTATCACAAAAAGGTTTTCTGTTATGGTTCCATGAGAACCATACTTCTGCCATTTTCATTAATGGTCACTGTGTTCATGAACTATCAGATACTTGGGAAGGTATATCAGTGTAGCCCTACAACCTTGAAGTTACACCCATATTCAACAAGAGGCTCACTGACTAGGGTACCAGCTACATTCCAGAGATGACTGTATTTACTTGAATGGCCTTGGTCAAATTAATTATTCTCAATGCTATGCACCTGGAACGACAGGGGGTGCTATTAAGCAGCAAAACTGCCTCCATATTACAGTACTCTGCTTCAAATTAGGCCATTTTCCTCTGATATCTTTTCAGTGACTTATAACCAGGAGACAAGGATAAAGGCCACATTGTACAATTCAACATGAGAACTGTGTAATAATAACATCATAAGATGTTTCATTGATATAATTTTAATAAACACATGCCTACAAAATGCCATAAAAACAATAATATTTATAGTAGTTCTCTAAAAATGAAAACACAATGTTCTTTTGCATTCTATGTTTCAGATGTTTTTATGGTTGTATAGACTTTGCAGAAGATGCAGATGGAAAGAAAACAACTAGTGCTTCGGGCCTAAAAACAGATCAACAATATGCTTTGTGCTCCCAGGAATCTTGTGACACAGAGAACTCTCACTACTCACAGATGCACAGTATAACGCCTTCAGATGGAATCGGTGTTATCAAGGTTAGAATACAAACATACATGCATTTTAGATTCACTGAGAGATTCACCCATGAACACCTAACGACTTGGCAGCCACTCAGTGCAGTATTACATCCGCATCCCCTCCTCTGCAATCCTGCCATCCAACACTGCAGTGTTTTGCTCTGTGACCACTCATGAGAGAAGTGAGACAGACAGAGAGAGGGGGAGAGAGAGAGGGGGGAGAGAGAGAGAGAAAGCGAGAGAGAGAGAGAGAGAGAGAGAGAGAGAGAGAGAGAGAGAGAGAGAGGGCCCGTCTCCCACGTGACCTCCACTGTGGAGTTTCCCCATCATGGGGATTTCTGCCTGAGTGATGCCCGCTGCCTCACAGCATTACTGCAGCATGGGCTAGCGCACAAGCCCAGCGGCCAGCAGGGAGGAGAGGCGTGCCCGATGAGCCGATGGCTAAACAAACCCAGTGCCCAGTGTTTCCCCGACCGGGCATTGCAAAGGCCAAGAGTTGATTATTACACAATATAAGCACTGGTCAACACAGTGTTCCAGCTTTGGATGGTGAAAGCTAGTAAAACACTGCTTTAATGTATAGTCAGGGATTTATATGTCAAAAATAAAAACATGATGCTACCCTTTCATACCATAGACAATTCATACAAACAAAAGATGTTAAAGGAAGATTAACTGGGGAATCTTGAAAGCATTTCTGAGAAGATCAGAGTAAAACAAAGCTGACTTTCTACTGTATAATCAAATCCTCCCAACACAACATATAATTCCCATTTTAGCATCAACACATGGCAAAAACAGTGTTGACAAATGGCAGTGCTGGTGTTGACTCATGTGAATATAAATTGTTGTTTGCATCTCTGACCACAGCATTTCAATGGGACACTATATTTCAAAGGGTTGCCCTTACTCAGAAATAACCCTCCTGCTGCCACACTGAAAATATCAAAAGCATGGGAGATGTTTCAGGCGCTGCTAGGGTACTTGAAACACGCTCGCTGCCTCACGCAGACTGTTCTTGTAACTCTTCAGAACAAAATCTATTCAGCCTGGCCTTGAGTACCTGCCACAAACACTCTCGTATCTCCCGTCATCAAGACTTCAAACCCCAAAGTGAATAGTAGGAAACCAATAAGTGTTTTTAACACAGGGGAGATATGAATAAAATACGGATGCGCTCGGTAGCACATGAGGATGCACTGTCTTTGCTGGTTGCTAGTTTAACCTTAGGCCTAAGAGGTAATGACTTAAGGTAAAGGAGATTGTGGGTTTAGGATTACGGTTACATCCTAGTCCGTGGCCTTCAGTGGCTGTCTCATGAATTATATGTTGCCTGTCAAAAATAAATCCAGTCTCAAGGGTAAGTGTTAAAAATAAATGCTTCAATCTCTGGATTTACTTCCCTTTAGAACAAGCTTGTTATGATCTGAACAAGACAAAATGTAAAGCAGACTATGTGGACTGCATAGAAATTGCTTTTGTGGTGGTGATAAATTATTCATTCTTTTTTTTTCAGAATCAATTAGACCACTTAATACAATTTGTTTAAACAGCCGTGGCAACAACCTATCCTACCCGGTTCGTCGTTTGATGTATACAATATTCAGATGACTATGATCTTAAGAACACATCTAGCATCATTAACATCCATTTCTGGCATGGTTTAAACTCGAAATAGGAGAATGATTATGGTAATTAATTGGTAAGCTGTTGCTTTGATATATTCATCTCTGTGGGAGATGAGATTCTGCTAAGAGAGAGAGAGAGAGAGAGAGAGAGAGAGAGAGAGAGTCGTAGTGCATGAGAAAGGCTTTTCTGACATAAATAAAAGTAAATGTCCTCTAGTTTTTAAATCTGGCTGTCAATGTCAACCCTTTCTCAACACCTCATAAAACCTCTTGAACACTATATGACAGCACAATGGTCTTCTTCCTACTCAAAATGCTCAAGTCAGTCAATTGGGTATGACTTACAAGTTCTATTGTGACTTTGTACAATCTGTTGTTGTACTTTCATGATACTGGGCGGCCAGTTGCCTTTAAGTGGCAATGTGTTTACTTGGCTGATGTCTCTGTTGTAAATAGTTCCCTGTGCATTAATTTACTGTTGATGAGCTGTATAGACCTGTGGGGATCCTGTGACAGGGACAACCTTGACCTGGCAGTGCCACCACATTCTGTCTTTTATATTAAACTGTTTGACTTAACAACTGACTGGCTGGGTCAGTTTTTGTCACAGATATTTGGCAATATATAATGAACCACATTATTATTGAGTGATCAAGTAACACCGCATCATTGTATCTTTCTACATGGGGTTATACAGATGTTAATGGTACCGTTTTTGGATTATTTCAGCTGCATCCATCTCTACATGCCCTCCAAGTCCCAAGACACTACTCCTGTAAATTGCATTTAGGCCTAGTTCAGTATGTTATTGTTAAGGTAACAAAATATCTACACACGTGCAGCACTGGGGAGACCAAAGCAGAGTCTCGATGGCAATTAGAAGAATGTGGGCAAACTGTTCCAGGTCAGTGGTGACTTTAATTTTCAACTTAATATAGGCATTATACCACATTTATCATATTGATAAACAATGTTATAGCTGCATTACAACTGGGTATGACTGGGCCATTGAATAAGTAAAATAGAAGGCTAATCTTTCGCCAACAATGGCACTTCTTTATAGGTAACTTAACCCACATAAATAGTCTTATAGAACAGACCTGAGCATGTAAAATGGTAGGTTATGGGGTATATTGGATAAAGCCAAGTGAAAAAAAGATCCTTATACAATGTCAAAATACTAATAAGATCCTTATACAATGCCAAAATACTCATAATCCCGAGGCCTGACATTGTAGGCCTATGCAAGATGTAGCATAGATAAGCAGACTTAACTAAATAAGGGACTGACCTGTCACAGACTACAAACAACGCTTAAGGCCTACCTGTTGGAGTTCAGGTACTACAGGCTAATAATCGATGGCCTTATCATGGTAGCCTATGTCTAATTATGTCGTTACAAATGAATAAACATACCACCAAATACGTGGATGAATTTAAAACTTCAAAAGAAGTACAGACCGTGTATGAATGAATATGACGATTGGTTACAGTAACGCTCATGGCTTTTACGTAAACATTCGATGGCTGTTACACTGTTGCTTCATTACGCTCCTACATTAGACCACTGACTCTTTATCGACATTGTAACATTATTTTTTTTGGACGGTTGGTCTTCGAGACCACTGATTGTGAATCAGGCAATACAGTTCAAAGCGAAAAACACATCAATAGCTCAACAATTTCTCAACTCGCGTTGTTCATGATTAGTCCAAGGCTTTGTGGCGACTGCAGGATGTAACTGAATTAGTCTTACTATAACCTACAACTGTTAGGATATCACTTTGAAGGGGAAAGAGTAGGTAACAGCATTATCTGGGCCACTGTGACGATAGCTACGTTACACAAAGGTGGAGAATTACAAGGAAATTGGTCTCTCCGCTCGATCAACCCTGCTTTCCTGTTGTATAGCCTGCCTACATAGGCATTACAGGTTACGCGATTCCGACTCTGAAATGTCAAGAAGAGCATGCAGCGTCTTGACATTTTATGCCACGACACACCAAGCTTCTTGTTCAAGTAGCTTATAACACAAGCAGTCCTTACCATCTTGCCGGTTGGACGATGAAACGTCTACCAAGAGATGTGCAGAGACGCCAATCGACAGATTTCGCCAAGGGTGGAACGTCGGCCTTCTGAAGCGACGCAGTAGCTGATATTAGCGTATTAACACGGTTGGGTGTTTTTGGTTCACCACTCGCTCTCTTTCACCGGGCGTTTCACTGCAGTGACTTGGGGAGACCCGCAGGGAGGGGTCTATGGAGTGAAGTAGGAGAAGAGGCTCGGTTGGAGAGGCGAGGTTGAAGGGAGAGACGGGGTGGTAGAGAGGGGGAGGTGCAAATACTACAGTACATCCGGGTGCTTTTTTCTCACTACGCTCTTACATGCGCACATCTCAACAGAACGAATAGCCTACTGTCCGACAGATAATGCCAGTAGCATAGGCTACGTGCGTTGTAGGCTACTTTTTATTTTGGTTTATTGTAAGGTAGAGCTCGACTAGATGCGAACGGATAAGCACATTCTAGGAAACGGGTCGTTTGCCTCATGCAGCATTATGGCCTGTATTGTACTTTCTTGGATATGTGCGTAAAGTGGCTGAGCATATTTAAATAAGCGTAACATTATGTTTTAAATATATATATGGTCATGCAGAATGCATTTTCACCTTGACTGCGTAAATGTCCTACCTATTTCAGGAGAATCCTATTTGGCTAGCTGGCTTATATTGCTTTATCCATTTCATCTAATCATTTATGTTGCTATCAGAGTTCACAGACCTATTTTAAATCGTTTTGCGGTTCTTTCGATAAACTAGCACCATCTGCAGATACTTTTCAGTAATGCGTTTCATCTCGAAAAGCCCAGAAACCCTTGAGGAACACCTCAAACAGGCCCATACTGTATTCAATTTGTACATAGCTTTGGCACATGCAAGTAAGATAGATAGAGGTTTGGTCAGTGCATACTCTGTGTTATAATATTGCACTTTGATTTTATTTGCAACGCTCTAGATCACAAAATCATAATTTTAACAATAACTTAAGCTTTTAAAAATGTCTCTGGTTTATTTATGGCCAAAATACAAATGTGTGCAAATGCACTTTCTATTTAGGTTCTGACGTGACTGGAAATACAAAATATTTCACAAACAAACACAGATCAGAACTGATATGTAGGCAGGTAGGGTAGCTTATTTTCTACACTATCACAGTTCACAAACAAGATATTTAAATTAACCCTTGAATCTGTCAGCACTTAGGTAGTATCCCTCAGTCTGATTGGGCTCTCCAGAGGTAGAACATGAGACAACTGCATAGGGATTGAGAAAGTCAAAAGAACATACAGATCTTGGAAAATAATGGCCAGCTATAACCCTCCTCTCTAATAGGCCTGGTTTACACTGCATTTGTTTAGTCTCTTAGCGAACTTGGAGCTTGTCAGTGACGTCATGTCAGTGTTAAAAAATATGAGCTGTTTCTGTTTCTTTTTTGTCAACAAGATTCACTATTGTTTGTCCTGCGTCTTTGTCCCGTGCACGGGAGCATGACGAGAATTGCGACAACAACACGCCATGCAGGGGCATCGTGGGCCTCCCAACAATTGTGACCGCGCGTCATTCACACACGTCTTCGACGCGCGCAAATGTGCACGGAGAAGCATTCCACCTCCTTTAGACAGTCATATTGAGAGTGGCACCAGTAACTAGCTGGTCATTATTCTCCAGGATCTGTATTGGACTGGTTAATATTCTGAATTAAACATTATTGACTCAACTGCTGGTAAATGTCAGTTACATTATGACAACGCCCACATATCACCACTGGATCACCTAATTCACACAAACACACACAGGTCACAGTTCACTTGAACACTGAGGCAACAGGAACTGGTAATGACATGATATGTACAGTCCACTGACAGGCCTGATCAATGACGTCTCAGTAGTGAGGTTTATCAATCACTTTTAACCAGGCGGAGTGACAGCAAGTCGCGCCAATTCCCTAGTCAGACGAACATCTCTTTATTGATCCACATGAGGCTGCGTGTCTCATTAGGCTTGCACTCATAGTCAATGCTTCTGAAACTGTTGCCCCACTGGCAGTGGTCCCGCTTGTGGTAGTTGTAGTACTTCACCTGCCACGTTGTCTCAAACTGACCAGCATCAGGGAACTGAAACAAAGCACAAACAGTGAAAACTTAATTGGTGTTTGCATTTGAAGGAGTATTTATGGTGAAATAATGCTCTCAAGCAGTTAACTATATCTTACTATAGAGTATGGCACAGAAATATGCTCAACATGAGCAGGGGCGCTGTTAGATAATAGTATTATGGGGGGGGGGGGGGGGGCGTCTGTCAGTGCTGGGCGATAAGAGTTGTCCCCCTAGCGGCGCCCCTGAACATGACACTAAAACAATCCTACAACATCTCTGTTCCCTTTCCAACAATTACAGTAAAAAAAAAAAAAAAAACTGCTCTATATCAATATCATTACCACTTTTGTATCTAGGAAAGGTTGATATCATTATGGTACCTCCATGCTTATTTGGACAGGTTGTCTCTCGCCACTCTTGGTATGGTTCACACCTTCTGTGCTGTATAAGCCAGTGTACGCTGCTGACTGAGGATCCTTGGACTGCTGCTCCAAGGAGAAGGTCACTCCCCCTATAGTCATGGTCCTGATGGTTATCAAAAATGAGTAAAAGGATGGACTAGTGGAAAATGAATGATGAGATAGATAGATAGACAGATAGATAGATAGATAGCAACTTGTATGCAAAATCAAATATGACAATGTCATCTGTGTGGTGGTACAAAATAAACATCACAAGGCGGTTTTATATTGATTTTTAAATCTTCAATGAAATCGACTATTCATTCAAGACAGAACAGGGTCACATTGTCATCAGTGTTGCTTGTTTAATTAAACCTAGTTCAACTGAAAAAAAATAAATGTAACCACTATAACGTTGTAGCCTATAGGTTTACCCTCTGCGTGAGGTCGAGGCAGCAGTGTTACAAATGGAGGACTCCTAATCGGCTGTGGATTTCACTGACAACTGGACGACATAATCTCATGGCTGTATGTGGTCCCTCTCTGTCCTAAATTCAATATCAAGTATACAAAATATGACAGATACACTCCAGATTCAACCAGATTCGCAGTCATTTCTTCGTTGCATTTTACCTCTGCATGTATTATATATAGGCTATAGCCATGTAGTTTCACGATGCTTTGTGTTTTTTTTCCTAGTTTGCAATAAAGGCCTCGGTCTGTAAATCGATTTAGGTATAGCGAAGCCCAGTTGCAGGGCGTAATGGGTCAGAAATCATTGCTCCACATTTGCCTCAAAATACCTCAACTACCGAAACATTCTTATTTACCTCCTGACACGATACTCACGTAGCCTGCACCGCCCCGGGTTTGACGACCACTTCAATTTTGTATTTCGTTCCAGTGAGTAATTTTATTGTCCTGCTCTGATCAAATCTAGTCCCATCGGTTTTGAAGAACACGGGTCCCTCGTTGGGCGTCGTTTTCAACGATACGGAGACTTTGATCAGCTGGGGAATGTCAGCCATTATCCTCTGCAAAAGATGCTACCTTTAAACTCTCGGCGAAACGTCAGGCTACCAGGTGTCAATGGGAGGTTAAGCAAAACTGGCACAGATGAAAATGCTGTGACGTGAATCTGTGTGCCAAAATCGCAAAAACGCATCGCCAAAGATAGGCCTCAATGCAATTTCTGCTCTTCCTGTGCATAGCCTAATCCCTGTCTGTAATCCCCGAGTAAGCGTGTCTCCTACGAATCTAATGAGATAATGGCAGAAAAACGCAAATGCATTCAAATAAAGTAACAATGATCAAGCATACATTTTTGTTTCCATCCATCAACATTATGTGCAGTCAATCACTTCGCTGCAAATATATGAACCACAATGAATAATATAATCAGTGTACTGTGTGTTAGATTGTAGGCTATTAATAATAATAGTCCTACAGGGAAATCATATAAAGAACAATAATAAATAAATAAACACACTATACGAATTCCCATTTGCGTCCATTTTCTACACTGCGTACCAAAACAGACCCCAGATAACCCCAGTGAAATGTTCTCAAGGCTGTTCTGTTAGAAATGTTTTTGCCCACAAAGGTTGCTCTGTTGGTGACTTTTTTGATGGTAAATAGGCTTCCCATCCCATTCTCACTGGTAAATCAGTTTCCCATCCAAAGGGCACCTCAAATATACAGTATGGGATTTGGCAGACGCCTTTGTCCAAAGCGAATAATATATTGATTAACCGCTGTGGGGAATTACCTAGCACTACGAATTCAGCATCTCTCCTGTGTATATCGGACACTATTTCCATGTAGTGCGATGGTGACTGTTACTGATGTTACTGTTACACTCTTGTAGCCTACTCTATATCCCTAACATTGCAAGTCAGCAGTTAAGAAATTACATTAGGCTTGTCTGCTCATGTACATGATGTAAATGTGTGCATTACTTCTTTTACTTCTTTCAATGAAATTTTGCTCAATTTATTTTGGCCTTTTTTTACAATAATTTACAAAAATCCCCTCTTTAATGTCAAAGTGAAAGCAGATTTCTTCAAAGTAATGTTAATGAATTAAAAATAAGCAATTCCATGAATATTCGCCCCCTTTAAGTCAGCATAGTAGATAAACCTTTGGCTGCAATTAAAGCATGGAGTCTGCATGGATAGGTCTCAATTAGGCTTGCACATCTGGATACTGCTATTTTGCTCCATTTTTCTATACAAAACTGTTCAAGCTCTGTTAGGTTGGAAGGGGATCAGGTGCACAGCCCTTTTCAAGTCCAGACACAGATTGAGGTCTGGGCTTTGACTCAGCCACTCAGAACATTCACCAGCAAATCTTCTCCCAAGTCATATAGTTCTCTTGCAGACTTGATCAGATTGTCCTCCAGAATTTCCATATATTTTGCTGAATTCATTTTACCTCTACCTGCCAGGGCCTACTGTTGAAGTATCCCCACAGCATGATGCAACCACTACCATGCTTCAAATTAGGTATGGTGTGTTTGTGGTGAAAAAGCTACATTTTGGTTAATCTTTAGTCGAAATTTAATAAGAGCATATGGGATATTCTGGTATTTATGCAATCGCTTATTTTGCATTATATATTTCTTATTACTATGACCGCAGCGAAGCGGTATAGGTTTAGTCAGTTTAGAGTTTTTTTCTTCTGGATTTTTTTTCTTCAGTAATTTTGTGTCAACGATTCCCAGGACACTGAAAAACCGGGGAGTTCGAAATGAGAGTAAGGCGGACATAGTTTTCTGTGAATATCTCGAGAACCATAGGGCAGGGGTGTCAAACTTATATTAGCTAGTGGGCCAGATTTGTTGGAATAAGACCTCGTGAGGGCCGTCATTGTCATGGCCATAATCATTTTTCTGCATGGGTTGTTTGATATACTCCTTTACCATATCCACTTATAAGCAAACAAGTAGGCTACAAATCATGTGCTACTAACGCTATTTCTCTCTTGAAATAACCTACTTCCATGTCAGTTCTTTCAGCCTCTTCCTTCCTGAGGATGGTTTGTAGTGCTAGGTTTAATCAATGTATCATAGAGATATTGCTTATTACACATTGTTGAAGACTATCTTTTTTTTTCTAATTTTCCCTTCCTCCCAGAACATTTGATGTATAGCACTAACCTGACCTGACTGGATTGCTTCGCATTTGCTCCGCATATCCATCTGGGAACTTTCCGTTGGAGAACGTTTGGGAAGGGGCGAAAATACTGGTTAGCTGATTGGATAAACCATCTGTCTATCACCACCTATGTTGACGGTCCAAATCAACCAATCAGATAAACGAAGCGTTCTTCTAATGGCATCTTTTAACATAGGCCTACAAGTAAGTAGCCTAGTTAACGTTAACGTTTTTAAACTTAGGCTACTATTTGTATGTGACATGAACCTCATCAACGACAATCCCCACCAAGTTTTCATGGTAGGCTACACGTCTGAAGAAAGCATATTCCTTCTCGTTAAGTAGCCTAACTAAGATTCAGTGGTACCAAACACTAACTTGAATTGGCCATGGAGGATGTCTGTGTCCGTCATTCCTCCCAGCTACATTGCAGACTCCTAGCTTCCCCAGGAATACTCAAATATTCGGATAAAACTTCAGCGATAGCTATGCTCATCTCATCCGTGGAAGTCGTCATGTTGTTTAGATTGAACAGTAGCTTCTCGTTGTGTCACACCTAAACCTGCCTCAAAACCAACGCTGATTGGACGTTCGTTTGGTGAACTTCTCCAAATTTTCTCTATCGGAGAGATGCCAGACTGATCTGTGAGTGAAAATCTGAAGCTCGTGAGATCAGGATGGTCTCACGAGGCTAGGCAGGCGCGCGGGAACATATTTTTGACCAGGGGTGCTGAATAACAAAAATAATGGATGTCCGACGATTTCTCTCCCCCCCCCGGACATGTTTAGGATTTTGACTGCTAAATACGTAATTTTAGTGCAGTGTGCGGGTGATAGCGAGAAGTTTTAGAAAAGTCCAGCCACAAATTCCAATGTTCCGCGACAGCACTCCGAGTCCACTGCGCCCACCCTAAACCCACAGAAGCGCTCTTGACATCGTTAGCCTATTTCAGTATAAGGAAAATTACTTTTCTGATCGTCAAAACCACACCAGAGATGTTAGGCTTTAAATATAGGCTAATAATCAGGCTGCAATGATCTCGCAAATAATTTCTGAATAGCCTAAAGTGTGTCATCTCCACAGCAAGTATGTGTCCTAATAATTTCTATCTTAGCGACTAGATAGTGAATGATTTCACTAGCTATGCATTTATTATTTTTGCAAAACTGTAAAACACAATTAAAGTTTCTTTCAGCTTATCCATGGTTTTTTTTTGAACGTGTAAATCGCATAGAATATGTAGGCCTATATCAGCCATAGGCCTACACACTTGATCGCTATCACATAGATGAAACCACGCTACGGTTCTTACAGTAACTGACTCACGTTCACGTTGATCTCTATAACTGTTAATTTTTAGTAGCCTATATTCAAACCTATCCATAACCCTGCAGCACCCTCAGCACCCCCCTTCCCGCGCCCTTGAGGCTAGGCACCACCTAGTTAAAAATGAAAAAGCAAAAACGTGGCCTTTTAATTGCACAAATCTGGCTGACAGATTCAAAACTGCACGGAATTTGAAGCGTAGGATTATTTAGACACCCTCTGAATGCATACCAAGTTTCGTTTAATCCTGTTGCCACTATAGGCAATAGTCATGCCTTTATAGCACACAAAGGAAACAAGCAGTTCCGTTAAAAAAGAGACTGACTTGTTCAGTTTGTTGTACAACTTTCTTTGGCCCTATAACAGCAATAGCATGGACAGTTAGCTTGTTTACAGTTGATTCCATTGTTGCAAAGCCTACTTCCAGGCTCAACCGTCGTCCTACTATGGTTGTTATAATAACCATTCATAAGCATTGTTATGGAAAGGTGACTTTTTTTTACCAGATCTACTTCATAGGTGTCCCATTGTTCAGAATTAATAGCCACCCCACCAGCCAATCAGAAAAGAGTATTTCTTCTCTCCGGGTGATAAAATAAATGAATATGTGTACATTTAGTAACTGTACACTACGCATGCACACATACACGCACTCATGAACACACGCAATCGCACACATAAAGATACATGCACACACATGCAGGCACACACAGACACACACACACAAGCACACACAAGCACACACAGTAGACATGTAGGCATACGTACGCACACACACACACACACACACACACAGGCACGCACACACAGACTCACACGCATACACACACACACACACAGGCACGCACACACACAAAAACACAAACACGTACAGTACACGCATGCAAGCACAAACACATACACACACACCCCATTACCACCCCCCCCCCCCCCCCACACACACACACACACACACTCACAGTTGAAAACACACGCACAGAGAAGCACACGTACACAAAAGTAAACGCACACATGCACATACTCATTTACATACACAAAAGTTGCAAGACTAGGGGATGGAGTAGGAGATGGAGACAAATTGACAAGCGTGATTTATTTTTGCGGAGAGAATGTGTAGGACTGAGTGGCGGTCATATTTTGTATCGTTTTGCAGTACATCTAATTAAACAATACTTTGTAGAAATTTGCTTTCACTTCGGCATTAAAGAGGGGATTTTTGTAAATCAACGTTACAGTAAAAAGGCCAAATTAAATTGATCAAGATTCCATTTACAAAAGCAGTAAAAGCAGGGCAATATCCAAGGGGTTGAATACTTTTTATAGGCACTGTAAATGTGCACACGTGCATGATATAAACAAATGTGTACTTATACAAAATGGTGTCTACCTTTGGCCTTTGAGTTAATGTTGTCCACACACTTATATCAATGTGCTACGTGCTGAAATACATTTGAGACAAAAGCATGAAATATACAACTTAAATAAACTTAAGTTAAAGGAACCATATGTAAGAAATGTATTTCAATTAATCATAAAATTGCCCTGTTATGTCACTAGACATTAAGAAATCATGTTCATTTCAAATACTTATATCAATGACAACAGTAGTCCGGCCAGGATATTGTCATTTAAAAAGTGAAGTTGCAGCCCTCAACTGATGTTGATGTTGTGTTTTGGCCTGATGCGCCACCCTCCACCTATCTACTTATCACAAACTCAGTAGTGTTTCGGCATCCGGGTTGACAACCTCGAGTCAGGGGGGAGGGGATATACCGCTCTACAGTAATTTTCAAAGTGATTGTAGTACCAGTTTTGGCCACAATCTTACATATGGTTCCTTTAAATTTGAAATAGTAAATAAAAAAAAGTCATAGGTTTAGACCACTGAAAAACGTTGGGAGCAGGCTACACCCAATTTTCTTTTCACAATACTCAGAGTGCTGGACTGAACTGAGGGCTTAGAAATAGAAAACAAAAAAATGGCACGCATTTGCACTCCCTTGTATTGGAATATGTAAAGAGATAATTATTCAACTAAAATAATTACTTTATACTAAGTGTGACCTTATTTTCTGATACATGTAGACTGCTAAAATGATGAAAGGAATATTTTGTGGCTTGGATTGTCCATAAGATTGTCCATTGGATTGTCCATACATTGACAGTATAGCCTAGTGTCTCAGAATTATGCCTATGCTAAATACTGTGAATTATAAACAAATGAGAGGCACTGCCTGAACAAGTAAATGCATAAACCACCACAAAAATGTAATTGAAGAAATACACAATTGTTCTGAGTCCTTTTTTTAAGTTATAAGTAGAACACAACTGAATTTACTATTACATTAGAGTAGCCTACATACTCTTCAAAGCACCCGTCCTTTGCATAGGCAGGTCAAGCTGCTCATGTGTCTTTGCCAAAAAGAGGTTGATGTATGGCTATGGCTCCACCAGAAATGTTTCAACAATAAAAACAAAAACAATGCTTGAACATTCTACTTCCTCTGCATTAAGATAACATATGGAATGTTAAAAGGAAGTCTTGTGGAACTATGATGCTGATAATGGAACTCTCTTGAAAGGGTCTAAGTTCATTCATTAACAGATTCTTCATCAGAACATCCTCCATGTAGCCTGGGAGAACCCAGATAAACCTGTTAGCAATTGAGATTTGAGAAGTGGTCTGGTGTTAATCAGGGTATTCTCCATGATCATTGCGAGATTGGAATGAAATTAGACAATCACCTGACACCACATAGCTAGATTTTTATAACCTGACTCCACCAGATGGATTGCTTTGCATTTGCTCGGCATATCCATCTGGGAACTTTCCGTTGGAGAACTCTTGGGAAGGGGCGAAAATAGGCCTACTGGTTAGCTGATTGGATAAACCATCTGTCAATCACCACCTAAGTTGGTGATAGACGGGCCAAATCAACCAATCAGATCAACGAAGCGTATGACGTACTAACAGAGCGTCAACGAAAATACAACCACAAGCTAGGCTACCCAGACATTCTCTGGCTACCCTTAATCTAAACCACCTCCATGATCTAAACCTGCCTCAAAACCAACGCTGATTGGCCGTTCGTTTTAGCCCGGTTAAAACCAGACCCTTCTCAGTCGTAATTGACCTAGCGTTCATGGGCTTCGGAAAAACCTTTTTCCGAGGCAAAACATCATCATTCCGCGTCATTCACGTCACGTAATGTGTGAGTCAGAGGTCGGAAACTGGGGCTAGATTTTGCTAACAGAGTTGCCCAGTTAGGGGCTCGTCATCACTTTTGTCGTCACGTTGTAGTTCGTTTGTAGTCCATGTGGCCTTTCATGTCCAACAGTTTTAATGTGAACTTAGGAATTTGCCGTTTTTGTCACTTGATAGCTGCATATCTTTCTTTCACAAGCGTCTTTACACTATATTTTAAGCAAATACAGTTGTTTATTTAGGATTAGTGAGTGTATGTTTTAACCTTTGTTGTGGCATCCGTGTTTGTCACACACTCCGACGGCAAAGCACATGAACACTTGCTGTGGGAAAAACAAAGTAGCCACAGGGGGCGGTCCTTGTCATTCTGAAGTACCTTGAATGCACCCTGAGAGTGGGTCTGCGGAAGGTTCGTTCACAGCCCATTTCCAAAGGGCGTTCCCAAATGGACGCCGATCAAAATGCCTCGGACGCAATAGGAGAGGCCAAAAACCAATCAGAGCAACGAATAGAAAGAGAGTGACGGAAAGTTCGGAAACACACATTTGCAACACTGTCTGGTTGACGGGAGAAGCAGGAAGAATTAACCACTTTTTAATTAAACGTAGGCTAATTTACAAAGACATCGTGCCACACTGAAAGCTAATATTTTGTCACTATTACATCTGCCCTCTGTCAAACACAATTGCATGTTCAGCTCTGAGCAAAACCGTTCACATTCAAACGAGCATTTGTTTCATTCGTCCTTTCTTTCTGGCTGACCGGGACATATAAAGCAGAAATGGGGGACGAGGGACTGAAACGTTCAAAGCAATTATGCCGGAATAGGCCTAATTGTTTCAAGGCAAACACTGAAGTGTAGCATTCGAGTTATGCAGATATCATAGGTATCCCTTACATACATGTTTGTACAATGTTGCATATTCCAACATAAGGAAGCAGTTAAGAAACTTTTAACTCCCTGTCTTAAACCAACGTGATATCAGCTTCAAACAAGCGGCAGCAGCCATCGTTGCCATGTTTTTTTTTTTTTTAAAAACCCGACTTCTTCAACAGGGTGCGCTATCGTGTAAAGCCCGCCTCAAGGGTTCTGATTGGTGCCTAAATTGGAAATGGGCTAGAATGGGTTCTTGGCCAGACGGATTTTCAGAGCGAATCTCGAATTTGCCGGAAGTACGTCTGGGTTTTTCCCAGGCTACGTTCGTTTGGCGAACGGCTCCAAATTTTTTCCATCGCGAGAAGCCAGACTGATCTGCTGTGGAAAAATGGAGCTTGCGCAGTGAAAATGTTTTAGATTTGTGAACAGAAAATTAATAATGATTGATTTAAAGTATTTTTAAAAGCAAGTACATCTGTACTTTAAGTAAAAATCTGACTTAGCAACTTTCACTTGTATTGGAGTAATATTTGACATGGTGTATCTACAGTATACTTTCACTTAAGTAAAGAAATCGTGTAATCGTTAAGTAAAGAAATCGTGTACTTTGTCCACCTCTGCCTCACCACAACAATTTGTCTTAGTTCTGTGGAAAGAAATGGTTCACACAGCCCCTGCTCTGGAAACATTGACACATTGTATGAATATGATGACCTGATCATTCTGGGAATCAGATTTGACATAGAAGCAATGGTATTCTATGGAAATGCATGTGTTTAAACTCAAGTAGATATAATATATGTTAGGACACATTTTATATGTTGATATAAGTAGAAAATACTGATAGTGAAAGTTGTGGTTAGGATATTTTCAACTCCAACCACATTTGTACTTCCTTTTCAAACAACAGCTGCATGTACTATTGTGTCCTCCCTTTCTCTCTCTCTCTCTCTCTCTCTCTCTCTCTCTCCTCTCTCTCTCTCTACCTTTACTTCTAACTGCTTTTGCTGTGTCTGTCTCTCTATTTGTGTATAGTTACATAAACAAAGGAGAGAGTAACAGCCTTGATCAGTTAGTGAGCTATTTAATATAAATATAATCATAAATATCATATAGGTAATGTCATTGAGCTATATGATATATATCTTAAATATCACTTAAGATAAATATTATATAACTCAATAGATCAGCAAATACAAAATATCTCACATTTCAGCCAAATAAATAGGTGATCACTCCATGTCTGAAAAACTCAGTTATAAGTTATAAGAAATCAGTAATATGCACAGGAAATAAAGGAGTCACAGATTATGATATATCTTGAGTAGGGAGGTAACTTGAATCAACACTTTTAAGAATGGAAAGAAAGGGTGGGTTCATTAGTAAGTAGCCTAACTCTGCCTAAAGTACAAAAAAGTCACCCACTGCTGGTGGTAAATAGACAGGAAGCTGTGACCATGTGACGAATCACCATTGCAGAACTTCCCTCTTTATCTAGGCAGAAGTTAAACCAGTATGGGCTGTGACAGCTGAGAGAGTCACAAACTGCCGTGCTTAAGTAGACTGCTCACACTTACACGCACACTCACACACTCACCTTAGCAGCCTTGCAGCAATCAGAAGAGAGCCTCATGGAGCCAAAGATTATCAGAGAGGGCTACCTGGTTAAAAAGGTAAGGCTAAAGCAACACAATGCAGTTCTTTTACCTTAAAGGAATCGCTTCAAACTCATTTTGATGCTACAATGAGTTTTGATAAAGAGAAGTCTCTGACATTGCCAATGCATGCCCGGAACGATTGCTATTGCACTATGTATCGTTGATCGGGCAGGATCATGACAAATGTAGTCATTTTTTGACCAACTGGGTACTGTCTTTGTGCGTTGAATATTGAAGCCAAGGGGCATAAATATTGATTTTTCCATGGTGTTGCTTTCAGCAATGTAAGGTAAAGGGAGGGGGATGGCCAGCATCCCAATTAACCTTTAAACACTGTTCGTTGCTACCCCCCTTAATTTACTGTTCGCGGTCAAATTTGACCGGACAGTTTTAACTACTCTTAAATACCAATACCATGACAAAAATGATTATTTAATAGAACATTATTGTAAACAGACCCTTATTAGAACATTAACATCTACATCATGTGTGTTTGTGTGTGTGGGTGTGTGTGTTTCTGTATGTGCGTGAATGTGTGCGAACTCTGGTGGCTCATATGCACAGTGGCAACATGACAACATGAACTGACAACATGAACTCTGTGTGTGTGTGTGTGTGTGTGTGTGTGTGTGTGTGTGTGACTGTGTGTGTGTGTGTGTGTGTGTGTGTGTGTGTGAGAGAGAGAGAGAGAGAGAGAGAGAGAGAGAGAGAGAGTGGGTGTAAATGTGTGTGTGTGTGTGTGTGTCTGTGTCTCTGTGTGTGGGTGTTAGTGTTTCCGTGTGTGTACAGTACATGCATGTGTGTGCAAACATTGGTGGTTTTCCTGCACAAGTGGCAACATGACAACATGAACTGACAACATGAACTGTGTGTGTGTGTGTGTGTGTGTCTGTTTGTGTGTGTGTGGATGGGTGTGTTTCTGTATGTGTGTGAATGCCTTGGTGGTTCACACGTACAAGTGGCAACATGACAACATGAACTGACAACATGTACTGAGTATGTGTGTGTGTGTGTGTGTGTGTGTGTGTGTGTGTGTGTGTGTGTGTGTGTGAGTGGGTGTACATGTGTGTGTACTGTATGTGTTTCTGTTTGTGGGGGGGTGTGTGGGGGTGTGTGTGTGCTTCTGTGTGTGCATGCATGTTTGTGTGTGGGAACATTGGTGGTAAGTTGTAGGAGTGTGTGTAAGGAGATGTCTTTTATCTCCTGGATGAAAATTATACTCTTTCCCATTCATTTCCTATGGCGGTCATTTTTGACCGTAAACAAAACAAGTGTTTCTACGTTGAATAAATCACTCAAAATTCAAAGAAAGTAGTCAAAATAAATTCTATGTGTTCAAACGCCTTTTGTGAAGGATATCATAAGATCTTGAAGCAATCTGATGAAAAATGCCATATTTATGGTACAGGGAATGTGTAAATCAGTCATTTTTGACCGGAACAGTGTTAGAAGGTTAAGCTTCTAGGGAATGCTGTGTCCTCTAAATATGCCATTAGATTATTTACTCATTGTTTTGCCAGTGTAAAACTGACACAGATATGAAGGTTTTGTGTTGGTAAATTTATCTATACAAATTTGGTGTAGATAAGCAATTACTCAAAGCCTGTCATGTTATGACATGTTGTATGGTTTTATACAGTATTCAGTGTTCATTTTCTTTTTCCCGTAATTCACAATATCTTGTCATAAGCAGAGATAGCTTGACTAGATGGTTATACACTTTCCTTCACACTAGAGGTGTTAAAAATACTTTGGTCAAGTTTATAAGAATACGTAGACAGCTTCATCATGGAGGCCTGACAGTTAGTCAGCCATCTTCATTGGTTGAACTGTAGTGTGTAAGCACATTAACAATCTGTACGACTTTAACCCTTTGTAAATTGCGTGTCTAAACATAATTTATTTAGTTTTGGAGCTGATTATTGTCACTAGATTAAATAACTCTAACTCTAACTGACAACAGACAGAAAGGAGGATTTGAGGAAGTTAAATCCTCAACGTGGCCCATAAATAAGAAATGTTTTTTGTGGCCTGTGGTCAAGGGCACTCTACTGAACTCATGGAAAGCAGTTTGGGTGGTGTTATCTGATGATGGACTGGAGTTCTATAAGAAGAAGACCGACAACACCCCCAAAGGAATGATTCCCCTGAACGGAGCGAAGCTCACAAATCCATGTCAAGACTATAGCAAGAGACAGGTATACATCTCTCTCTCATCTCTTATTTACATCCACTTTCACACATACTGCCCAGGCAGACAGCACCTTGCACTGCACTTGTGTCTCGCATTGTGTGACAGCAGAGCTTATTTGTTTTTTGTTAACACCTAACATAAAGCATAAAGGAGACCTTGTGAAGACTTCAGTAAAATAGCAGCACTATGGGTCAGTGCCACCACACATAGCACTCTTAATATGGAGACTTATACATCAACTGCTCTCTCTCAACTTTGCTACGCAGCAGTTGTAGCATAGCTCTACTGTCTTTAACATACCGTAGTTTGTGCATGTAGCTCATCAATATTTATTTTTTCCTGCCAAAGCTTGTGTTTAAGATCAGCACCTTGAAGAACCAGGACCACTTCTTCCAGGCTACTCACCTGGAGGAGAGGGAAGCTTGGATAAAAGACATCAAGAGGGCCATCAGCTGTTTGCAGGGCGGGAGGAAATTTGCTAGGAAGTCCACACGCAAATCCATTCGCCTGCCAGACACAGTCAACTTGAGGTATGACAAATCTATGGCAATGTATATGTCAGGTCAAGGAAGTGTGGAGATTATTACAGTAAGATGCAGGGTTGTGCACAATTCGAATGGCAATTCTGCTTCCTGTTTGCTACCTCAATTGAAATGCAAGTGAAATTCAAGAATTGAATTGGAATTTAAGAGCCAGTTTCAATTCAATTCTGGAATTTTGCACAAGCCTGGTAAGATGATGTATATACACTACCGGTCAAAAGTTTTGGGTCACTTAGAAATGTCCATTCCACTCCATTATAGACAGAATACCAGCCGAGATCAGTTGCATTGTTTTTTTTAATCAAGGCAGCAGTTTTCAGATTACGTAATATGCTTACATAATTGCAAAAGTTTTCAATGTTTTCTCAGTTAGCCTTTTAAAATTATATCAGATTAGCAAACAAAACATGCCTTTGGAACATTGGATGAATGGTTGCTGATAATGGGCAATGTAGATATTGCATTAAAGATCAGCCATTTCTTTCTACAACAGATGAGAACCCTTTTGCATATGTAAACACATAATGTAATCTGATATGAATAAGATTTGAAAAAGAAAAAATGCTTTTACTAAAAATTTGGATAAAGTGACAACGCCACTCCAAGAGCAAGAAGAATAAAATATAGATATAAATGTGTCTCTGAATGGAAACTTCATTTTCTTTGAACATGCAGTTCATGGCAGCATATTTACGTTCATCTTTTCAAACAGACAACTTACCTTTAGCACTTCTCTGAACATGTTCTCTTTTTTTCCACAGTGAACTTTATGTTTTAATGAGAGACTCAGACAATGGAATTAAAGAGTTGAAGCTTGAGAAAGAAAAGAAGATCTACAACCACTGCTTCTGTGGTATAACACAATATATGAATCATACAAACAATATTAAGACATGACAATATTTATCAAATGTCTGTACAGCCTGTCTGAACAGATCACACAGTAATACAACTATTACAGCAAAAAACACTTCTATTATGGATGGGGTTCTAACTTCAAATTTTTTGTATGAACTGTTTTTAACACCTGGGGCCTATTTTGAAGGAACTATAGCTATCATGTGGTATATTGAGCACTGAGCTGACACATCAACGGCTGTGGTTAAGGTCTTGCTCATGGGACCCTAATTAAGGGTCCCATGAAAGTCAAAGTGCAAAGTCAAAGTGCAAAGTGAGTCAACAGGCAAAGTTCTTGTGCATGAGCTATAGTTATTGTGTGACATTGTTGTTAAATTAACAAATTGCTCCCCCCCAATTATTAAGTTAGCTTTAGTTAGACGTAAGACTTTGCACTTTGCCCATTTTTTAAATTAGGGCCCATAAGCATTAAAAAAAAATGTATACAATTTGTATACTCCTTTTCTTCTCCTCTCATTTGTTCTCTTCTCCTTTCCTCTCTTCTTTCCATCCCTTGTCTTCTCTCCCTTCCTATCACTACTCCTACCTTTTCCTTGGTTCAGGCAGTACCGTAGTGGACTGGCTGGTGTCAGAGGGGAAAGCCCGGAACAGGCCGGAAGGGCTCATGCTGGCCACGGGCCTGCTTAACGAGGGCTTCCTGCAGCCAGCTGGGGAGCTGTCCAAATCAGGGGCCGAGGGCGGCACCGAATCAGTTCTACTGGATCAGCCTGAAGCCTTCTACTACTTTGTGAGTGAAATGTTCACCTCCTTATTATCTGTCACTCTTTGAAGTGGGTTTCATATCAGCCAGAGGCAGAGCCTCTGTTTCATCAGTCTAGGTTAAAACAGATAACCACACTGTAATGTCACAAGCTTATTTGTTTGTTTTTTTTTAACTTGGATGTATGCACATGTTGTAGCCTAGATGCACTTCAGCATTCAAAAAATTACAAACATACATACATCAATACATCGCTGAGATATGTCTTATATGTCGTATAGCTGGTTATTGTTGCTTAGAAATGAAATAATGGATTACAATCTATGAATAACAATACAGTGCTGCCTATCTTGTCGTGGATGGCATCTGTCTGTGAAGTGGGTATCATTTCAACTTTTATCAACCAACATTTTGTTTAACTAAGTTTTTATGTTTGTGTATCTTTGTAGGCAGACAGTGGCTTCTTTTGTGAAGGTTATTCAAGTGATGAGGATTCAATTATGAAAGAGGAATTCCGAGGGGCTATCATCAAACAAGGATGTCTACTCAAACAAGTAAAGACCTTATTTGCGTAATTAAATGTTCTAAATACCTCCATGTATCCTTACATTTGTTCTTTTTTGATAAAGAGGATTTGAGGTACCGGACAATACCCGCAGATATGACATTAGCAATAAAAAAAGAATCATGAAAAGCCCTTTACTTATGATAGATCTAGTTTCGTCAGGTTTTGATGTTGTTTTGTGGCTAATGTTTTAGCAGGATGTTCTCCGCCCTTGTGGTCTTCCTTCACACTTCTCGACCCTCCTGCACACAAACCATTCTTCATAATTATGCAGCTAAATTGATCGCATTGTTCTCTTAAACAGGGCCACAGAAGAAAAAATTGGAAGGTTCGGAAGTTTATTCTCAGAGATGATCCTGTATATCTTCACTACTATGATCCAACGAGAGTGAGTAAACCATTATCAATGGGTAAAAAAGAATTGCACGATAACACTAGGTGGGTTACTAACGCTTCTCACGACACCATCTCTCTCTCTCTCATGTTTTTCCCCTCCCACTCTCTTCATCTCTTATTTTCCTCTCTATCTCATCCTTTCTTTCTCTAGAATGAGGATGATCCCCTCGGTTCCATTCACCTGCGTGGTTGTGTAGTGAGTGCAGTGGAATATGTCCCAGATGGTGTGTTCCTAACCTACATATCTAATCTAAATCCATCTAGATAAAGATCCCTTTGTCTCCTATATTTTTTTTCACACCTTCCTCTGTCTGTAACCTTTATCTGTCTTGCTATCCACTAGCTAAGAAGTATGACGTGGATGGCAACCTCTTTGAGATTATCACCTCAGATGAGGTTCACTACTTCCTGCAAGCTGCTACACCGGAGGAACGTAAGGACTGGATCAGAGCCATACAGACTGTGTCGAAGACTGGGAAGTAGTGGGAGACTCCTCACAAGTATGCAGAAGACATAGACTTGTACAGACACTATTGTCTTAGTTATTTATAGGAGTGTGTCTGTGTGTCATGCTATCTATCCTGTCATTACATGCACCACACCGCATTTTTCCTGATGACTGTGTCTGCAATCTTCCTTATTTGATGGCTAAATTCACAGAAACAAGCAGACAGGATGTTAACATTTGTGTAGCAACATTATTTTGTTCTTTGCTTCCATTCTGTTTCCATTCTTGGCCAGAAAAAAAGGAAAACAACACCATGGTTAACCACTAACGTATCTTCAGTCCAGCCATTTCCTGTTCACTTTGTTGACACATATCATTTCCTTTCTCTCCTGTCTTGTCACTCTGTGGTGTAAGTGAAGGATGACTTCCACCACACTCAATGTCCTTATATAAACAGTGAACATCTGACTGCCTCTACAATGGGCCCAAGTTCTTCACAGTAGTCTACACAGGAAATACTGTATATCTAAGGAGGTGTTCTCGAGAATGGATAGATCAATGTTATTCAATATATAAAAAAATGGGAGGTGAGGATTAAATGTTATTAGTGAAGTAAAAACAATAATAACAAAAACACTATCTGTCTCTTTCTTCCTTTTTTACTTTCACAACAGCACAGCTCAGTGTTTGCTGGCAAATTCAAAGCACAAACAAGACTCTTTTTTTCTAGTCAAATGTATCAGTCAGTTTGTAGCTAAACTGTTTTGACACTATTATACAGTATCCACCTCTCGCAACAGCAAACGTTAAACATCTGATTCGGTAGAGCTATTGTTAAAGGCAGGGGTGGTTTCAGTCTTACGTGTCATAGCAACACATTGCCTTTGCTCTTTGCTATTACCGTGGTAACTGCAACACTGAGATACAGGACACCCATGTAAGGCTCAAAAGCTCTCTCTACATCTTGACCACAGATAGTTTTTCGAATTACTGAGAAGGCAAGAAATTAACATAGTTAAGAATAAGTCAAAAAGGTTTGCTTCAGAGTTGCCACACTTTGTGTAATTAGATATTCCCTTGTAGTATGCAGTCCTGTTAGCCTGGCCCCGCCCACCTAGATCTTCTTTCAGGGAGATCTAGTCTGGAACACCATAGTTCATACCATAGTTCATAACCGTCTCCATCAGACAAAAACAAATGTCAGGCCAATCAGCGAGGAGAGGGGAAGACAAAACCAAAACTTATTGTGATAAACAGAAGTAACACCTGCAAACGTCAAAAAAATGCAGTTGGAAAAATGCAGAAATGTATTTTCAGCAAAAGTAGACCCACATACATTGTTTCCTGACTGTTGATGCTGTTTATTGTTTGTAAAGTTTAGGCAATGTAGGAAGTGATGTCTTCCTGTCTTTTCCTGTCAATATTATAGCTGACCTCCCTTGAACATTTTTCAGAGATTTGACTTTGTGGTAACTAGTCTCATTTTCATTAACTTTGTGGTGACTATTTAACTTGACTAACTCAAGTTATTCTCTAAATGTGTTTAGAAAACCCAAGGTAAAGCCGAAGGAACTGAAATCAACATTTTATATTAGTTCCTCGCTGGTTTCAGTTCTCTATTATGGGTCCTAAAATACTTATTATGGGTCCAACAAAACTTTCTTCTCCTTTTTTCACATTTAAAGTGATTCCATGCATTAATCGTTACATAACCTGGATACATCAAATGCACAAGTCTATTGATTTCTGCTAATGGCAATCAAAGGGCTTAAGAGTATTTTGTCTATTATTTATGTATGTGAACTTGTGTCATGTAGTAAAAGCAGGATATGATTTTATAGGGCGATGTCTTTCTTTTCAGTATCCGAGACTGCACATTTCTGACTGTAACATGCAGTGTCATGGATAGTTACTGGTAAATGTGGGAGTACTGGTTATGTAACTTACTATGACAACATGTGGAGGAGTTCTCAAAAGTACTGCCCTGCTGTGACACTGATCTTGCTCTATCATACTAACCTTAATAACCCTGGACTGCACCTAACGTAGCTAGGTCTCCTTAGGTACTTCAAAAAGATTGTTAGAATGAACACAAATTAATGAGGGCATGGTGTCATTATACAGTTATGACTGTTTTGTTTGTCATCTGTTCATACTTCATACTGTCAATAAGTGTAAAATTATTTGGATTCGGGTGCCATGACCTCCATGTTTGCTTCTTGTGAAATGGTGCCCTCTATAGGTTAGTGGTGCAGTTATGAATTACAGTGTTTTTACAACTGTTTGTACACATTGCCAAAACTCTATACACAAAACCCACTATTGCTCACACAAAATGCAATGCATAAACACCTCTCTAAAGCAAGCTTTCGCATCACATTAAAAACACTTTTCATAATATGAGATTTTGGATATCATGTACTGTTGCTCAAAACCTAGTCTTTCATGGCCTTATGTATATTTCCACACAAGAGTGAAGGTCATCTATATTTGAGCATTACACTAAAGTCCGATTCATTTTCATTTCAAAGTATCTGAATTGGTTCTGAACATTTCAACCAGAAATCCTCTAGGGGCAAATGGGAAGGGTCTATACTAAGGCAACTAAGCGCATATTTGGCAAGGTAGCTGGCCGTGGTCCTGGAATGCCTGAAGCGGAGATCGCGATAGAGCGATGGCCGCTTGCACCCCCCTGTGTAAGGAGGAGTAGTGGGAGGAGGAGGGATAATTTTGCAAACGCCTGAGCGTGTGACGTAAGGAAATGAGGCCGGCTTAAATACCCTGGTGACAGCAGGCAGGTGAGTTAATTGCTGTCAATCATCTCTAAGGCTCCTCCCGAACTTTGTTTTGAAAACATCATTAGATAGAGAGTTGCATATTAAAAAGTTGGATACCGCATTGGGCTCCAGAACGTAGCTATGTCAATAGTGCCGCCATCCTGGTGGGGGCAACAATCGAGTGGAGGCCAATGGAGACACAGGTGTCTCTGATTGGAAATCAGACAGGTGTCTCTGTGTGTTGCCCATAGACAGTAAGGTGTTGCCCCCAGCAATATGGCGGCCATGTTGACATATGCCACCTAATAGAACTCAGCGGACAATAGCTTTCTATTATCTATGGAGAGTTTAGTGTGGTGTTTTGAACTGAGTCAAAGGCTGAGAATTAGTGTTCTTGCATGTATGATTTTGCAGATTTGGTGTGGCGTTATGGTGTTTCAGTGACAGGTTTCAAGAATTGTGTGACAAGAAAAGATTTAGTGCGTCAGCAGTTGACAAAACTTTAATGCATACTGTGCCTAAAAAACTCTAGAGCACACAAGTTGCAATAAAGAACACTTCCTTTTAATAGAAATCATTATCAAAACAGGTGAAGTGGTTTTATTATCACAATTTCTAACTATAGGCCTTCCTTATTTGGTGTGTTGAGTAAGACAAATAATGTTTGGTGTGTTGAGTGAGACAAATAATTAACAAACATGGGCTATTCATCACTATTTCAGTATCTAAGAAGGCTAAAGTATTTATTTATTTATTGGGGGGGGGGGGGGGGTCGGGGTACCTCCCTGAAATGGCTTTTTGCAGGTTGAGATGTCTGTGAAGTGGTGTGGGTGTGACAGTAGTGCCTGCTGTCCAAGGAAGAAGAGGAAAAAGGAAGTGAATGGAAAGAAAGAGGAAGAGAGAAACAGGCATCAGTGTGACACAAATACACACACAGTCGTGCCAGACACGGGTCATCTGGGTAAGAAGAATATGGACAGGGTTCTCCAACCTTTTGTCCTCCGAGAGCTACTTTGACAAAATGGACATGGCCTAGAGCTTTTATGTTACTAGTAGCATGCCATGTATTCACATACCTGATCTCCACCCAAAACCGCTGAATAAGATTTGTATGCTTTTTAAAGGTTCCTTTCAACTCATTTACCTTCTCTCTTTGTAGACTGTGAATTTGATTTTTATAGGAATTTTAACATGTTTCCTTAGTGACTGGGTTATCAGATGTATGAACATCTTCCTCAAACCTTTTGGAGAGCTACTTAGAAACTGGTGGGGAGCTATTGTTAGCTCGCGAGCCACCTGTTGGAGAATGGATATGGATGGATAGTTTATGTTGATGATTAGCTTTCACTGGATTAAGGGAGGAAGCAAAGAAAACACATTAGACACTAAATGAAAAATAATAAGACTAAGATTAAGATATCTAGTCCAGTCATCTTGCTTCCTTACTCTCTTAGTGGCCTCCCTGACTGTGTTCCTGAGTTCTTGAGTGTAGCTAGTCAGATGCAAACTTGCCACAGACAATGCTGCCTTGTGCGCTGTCCATTGCCAAGGCAAAAATAAAATGGGCAGAAACGTTGTGCTCAACCTGCTTCCAAATCTTATTAATCCGACCTGTTTACCCAGAGCAAGACCACGGCTGACCTTTCATTCACACACATGACTTGGGGAAGTTGCTAGCCCATCAGAGTCAAATGTCTCCCTTAGCGAAGAGAAATGTAAACAAAGTCAACTTCTCCAAAGGCTACCGACAGGGATGGGCAAAAATGCCAGATATCCATCGGATGAAACTGGAGCTGGAACATTCATTATTAGACATTGTATATATGCATTGTGCGTCTGCTCAAACTACAGAACAGACCAGGGGTGCGTTTCCCAAAACCATAGTTGTTAACTAAGTTAGCAACTTTGTTGGTTGCAATGCAATTTCCCATTGCCAACCAACTAAGTTGCTAACAGGTTAGCAACTATGGTTTTGGGAAACGCACCCCAGATTGTAAAGTATGACTAGATTCCAAAGTTTGTCTCACAGAAAGTATTTTGCAGAATTTTTGAAATACAAAAACACACACCCACGATAAAACATTTTGGATATCAACATAAGAGTGACATGACACTGTCATGAACACATGACACTGTCATGACACATGAACCCTAACCCTAATCTCTAACCCTAATCCTAATTCTAACCCTATACCTAACCCTAATCCTAACTTTATGACAAAAACCGAATGACACTTAATGACAGAAGCGTCATGTCATAAACGTTTATGACTTGTTTATGATATGTTCATGACATTGTCATGTCACCTCTTATGTCGATACTGTCAAGTAAAGTGTAACCGCATTTTGATACAAAATATAAAGCCATTTTCTGTTAAAACTATTTTTTTTATTTTAAATCCATATTTTAAATGCATGATGCATCAGGAATGCTGCCCCTCCCTGGCAGACATGTTGTCATTGTCATTACTGACATCATCCCACCTGGTCAGGATTAAGGATTTCTCATGTTCTGTGTTCAGAGCTTATAGGAGAGTTAACTAATAAAACAGGAGAAATGACACAGACAATGAGGAATACTTCCACGCAGTTCTTATTATGACCGCCGCGCAGCCCAAATTTCTGTCAAAGATTCCCGGGACACTGAAAGACCGGGGTACACGAAACTTGGTGGACATGTAACCCCACATGGATAGCATGGAACCATCATTTTTCGTTTTGATCTGTAGCCCCCCCGCTGAATTGGACCCCCCGAAAGGAGGGTAGGGCAGACACAGTTTTCTGTGAATATCTCGAAAACCGTAGGGTTTAGGAGGACCATTTTTTTTTTGTATGTTGATCTCAAGGGGCCATGTCAACCCATTCCATAACCACTCATTTCATGTATAGCGCCACCTAGTTAAACACAAAAAAGTAAAAATGAGGTGGTGTAATTGAAGGTATCTGTGACCTAACATAGTCAAAACTGCACGAAATTGGAAGTGTAGGATCATTATGACACCCTCTGTATGCACGCCACGTTTTGTGGAATTCCGTTCATGGGGGGCCACACAATAAATTAATTTATGTTACTATACACCAACTGGCCTGTAGGTGGCCGGAGACAGTTTTCTGTGAATATCTCGAGAACCGTAGGGCCTAGGAGGTCCACCTTTTTTTTGTATGTTGGTCTTAAGGGGGCATGTCAACCCATCCCATTACCACTTATTTCATGTATAGCGCCACCTAGTTAAAAATTAAAAAGCAAAAAATTAGGTGTTTTCATCTCAATATCTCTGGCTGACAAGGTCAAAACTGCACGAAATTAAAAGTGTAGGATCATTATGACACCCTCTGAATGCATGCCAAGTTTTGTGTACTTTCGTTCATGGGGGGCCTTACAATAAAATAATTTATGTGTACATTTAGTGACATACACCAACAAGGATTCCCGGGACACTGAAAGACCGGGGTACACAAAACTTGGTGGGCATGTACCCCCACATGGATAGCATGGAACCGTCATTTTTCATTTTCATCTGCAGCCTCCCCGCTGGACTGGACCCCCCGAAAGGAGGGTAGGGCAGACACAGTTCTCTGTGAATCTTTTATGGTATGTTGGTCTCAAGGGCCCACATCAACCTGGCTCATAATCACTCATTTGTGATTTGCCCCCCCCCCGGTAAAAAATGAAAATCAGTAGGATTAAAAGAAAGCCAAAATAAATATTCATCATCATCATCATGGCTGCATTTTCAGTATTGGCGAGAAGTAGTCGTTTGTCCACTAGATGGCGCATCGTTGCAGTGAGACGTAATTTTGTTGGAAGTTAAAAGTGGGTTGGAAAAAACAATGGACGCTTCATACAAGGACTGTAATTTACCGCAGCGAACATCTAATAAGGATAGGACGATGTTCACATGAAGTGTAATTCCAATTTCTTCTTGAAGCCGAAATAAATCTGAGGATGTTTATCGGACATGCTTGGTTTTTACTGCAGGTACGTTAATCTTGTAATATCAATAAGGACCTAGGTAATGTTACCGTTAGCGTTGGTTGAGTGATGGAGGCATTTGATTTATTGCATTTGTAGAAAACTATAAATGCGGTTATACCAAGCAAATGTATAGCAGCACTGTTTGTATCTTTCGACTGTCATTTATTGCACGTGCTACAAAATCATTCTGTGCAATGGAAGATTTACCAACGTTACACCGGTCTGATACAGTTTTGCCTATACATGCGTGAGACTGAGACGCCTGTTTATTTTGTTTTAAGTGCGTGCAGGGTGTGAGAGGGGAATCGATGTGCTTTGATTACAGCTTGGTAGTTGTAGTCTGTGAAATTAAAAAGCACGTGTGTGTGAAGTATCCAAACAATGACACCTTCATTTCATTATGGCTGCTTTAGCAAAACACCTTAAGCTACTGTGTAGTGGGTCCCATTTAGAAGTGGCTACTTCATTCGCGCTTTCCTTGACTCATGGAGCTGCGTGAATGTTATTACAACTTTTCGCCACGATATGACAGTTTAAGTCCGCTTGATACTGTAAGGCGTAAGCCATTGGTTTCCAAAGGAGATTTTATTTGTGTCGCCAGCATAGCCTATTGACAATTTATGTTGTAAATAGACCTACCTTATAATCCTACCTGTAGCTTAGGGAAGCTAACAGCTTTCTATTAGGATCTAGTTTGTTAGTTACCGTTTTGTCATAACTCCCTGATGCATTTTTGCATTTAGAATAGCCAGAGCGTGTATATCTCAATCGGAAAATTAAACAATATCGGGTGCCTATGGACTAGGCTGGGTGAACCCAGCCTGATCTGCCCGCTATTTATTTTTTGATTTCTTAAAAGATTGAGCTTGGTCTGATGAAAGCCAGACTAGCCATGGACCTCAGTTAAACAATGCAAGGGAACATGAATCAGCCTATATTTGCACTAAAAATAACGGACAAAAGCTCTTCAACTTTGGCCCGTTAAAATGTGTATGAACAGTCTAGCGACGCATTTCATCAAGGCCCATTTGGACATGTCAGTTATTTGCACCACTGGTTAGATGTAAAACAGCATTTCGTTTCAGACTAGGCTACTGTTACTTAATTTGTGCATTAACAATAACGTTTCAGACTACTGTTACTTAATTTGTGCATTGACAATAAAGTATTACATGAACTAAAGATGACTAAAATCTTATGTAGAAGAAGAAACATTCACAAAAAATCCATCCATCCAAAAATGACCTTTGTTTTTGATAGCTGTTGAAAACGGCATGGAACTGACAGAGATGTTTTTGTTTAAAAATACATAAAAAATAAATAAATAAATAAATAAATAACATTATGCTGATACCTTTTGCTTTTCCCAAATACAATGTAGCCTACAGGTG
>NC_055972.1:13073342-13078342 GCF_018492685.1 Alosa sapidissima | reverse complement strand
TTTTGGTAAAGGCTATATATGTACAATATGTATAGGTATTTTAAAATGCAACTTTAAGATTTCATGTTCCTTGATGAATAGTTGAAAAGAGAATGGAAATGCATGATAGAAAGATGCCACAGGGAAAGGCAGGAAATAGTCTAAAACATGTCGGAAGCAGCACTCTAGTGAACAATGTTATATGCATACCTACCTGCTGGCTTTCTCTCTCCACTTTTCCTTTCTCTCTCTCTCTCCCTCTTTCCCTCTCTCTCTCTCTCTCTCTCTCCCTCTTTCCCTCTCTCTCTCTCTCTCTCTCCCCTTTTCCTTTCTCTCTCTCACTCTCTCTCTCTCTCTCTCCCTCTTTCCCTCTTTCTCTCTCTCTCTCTCCCCTTTTCCTTTCTCTCTCTCTCTCTCTCTCTCTCTCTGAGCGCATGTGCGAGCGAGTGGGCGGAGTGCTGCGAGTGAGACGCGTGAGTGTGGCCGCTGTGCCTTTTTTCACTGTTTTCTCTACCTCTACTTACTTTTATATTTTTTTTCTTTGTTTGGGTGGTTTGGTTTGGGCTTAAGGTTAAGGTTGGGTAGGTTGCTGTTAGTAGTTCGCTCCGTTTGCTACTTATACCGAGGCGTCTGCCCCCACCTGGGAGCATGGCGGCCTTAGGTACAGGTGTGTTTGGGTCCTTAACACGGCGACATGCCATTAAAATAACAGCTAATGCCAGCGTTGAAGAATGTAGCTTGGCTGTTGGTGAGATGGTCGGTCACGACAAAATCCTCTCCGCGGCTCGTATGAACCGGGCTGTTGTTTTGTTTCTCGAGACGGTAGAGTTGGCAAATGATGTGATTGAAAGGGGAGTAGTAATTGATGGTGTTTTCACCCCAGTGCTACCTTTATCATCACCCTCTAAAAAAGTATTTATTTCCAACATTCCGCCCTTTATTAAAGATGAAATCCTAATTGAATCTCTTTCCCGTCATGGCAAATTAGTATCACCGATAAGGAAGATAGCGATTTCAAGTAGCAATCCACTCCTTAAGCATATTGTGTCGTTCAGACGTCAGGTGCATATGATTTTAAAGGATAATAAGGATATAGATTTTACTCTGAATGTGCCCATAGAGGGTTTTCATTATTTGGTGTATGTGTCCTCCTGTCAAATGAAGTGCTTTGGGTGCGGCCAGGTTGGCCACCTAGTGCGGGCTTGCCCAAACGGTACAGACACTCCCGCTGAAGGCGAGGGTGAATCCAATAATGAACAGCCCCCCAGTATTAATGTTCCCAATGGTGAGGGTGCAGAAGCTAGTGGTGTTCAGGCAGAGGGAGGGGAGGAAGGTTCCTCAGCCGAGGTGAGCCTCCCGTGTGGGCCTACCCTTGCGGAGCCAGCAGGGGAAGATGCATCCCAGGCTGAACCCGACACCCAGGCTGAACCCGAAAGCGTAGATTTTTCCCAGAATAGCGTAGCAGGGGAAGATGATCTGACAGATGGGATTGATTCAGATGACGAAGGTTCTGAAATGGAAGCTGAGGTTGAACCTGTTTTTAAAATGCCCCAAAAAGGTCAAAAGCGAACACAAATGGATGAGACCGTGAAGGCAAAAAAGAAACATGCGCGAGGCCAAAATAAACCCGCTTCGGTAGAAAGTGATTCTGACTGTAGTGTGGATTGTAGTTTGCGCATGAGTGGTTACCCTACTCAAGAATACACTGTGCAGGACATAAAAAATTTTCTGAAAGAAACGAAGCATGTTAGAAATGTTCAGATCGACAGCTTTTTCCCTGATATTGAACAATTCATGGCCAGAACAAAGCAGTTCATTTCTGACGGGCTTTTTTCTAACCCTGAGGTCTACCGTTTAACCAAGTTCCTCACTAAGTTAAATACACTTTTGGGTAAGGACGGTAAATCAAAGAAGGCAGCACGTCCCAAGTAAGCAGAATCATGTGTTTAATCATGCAACTTTTTTTTCTTTTTCTTTTTCATTTGTTTTTGACCATGGGTGATTTTCGTGTAGCTTCCCTAAATATTAATGGGGCTAGGGATCCCTTGAAAAGAGCCCAGTTTCGACTCCTGTCAAGTATTAAGCGTCTAGACGTCGTGCTCTTGCAAGAGACGCACAGTGATGCAAGGAACGCGACTGATTGGGCTCTAGAGTGGGAGGGTCTTTCTCTTTTGAGTCACAACTCCAACGTTAGTGGGGGAGTCGCATGTCTTTTTTCAAAGAGCTTTACTCCCATTTCGTATGAAGTGGTGGAAGTTATAGAGGGAAGATTGCTAAAAGTTAGAGCTGTTTTTGAGGATCATGTTTTTGTTTTTGTTTGTGTGTATGCACCAACTACAGCAGCAGAAAGAGTGGCTTTTTTAGAAACATTGTCTACTGTTATAGCTGGATGCAATAGTGATGAATATTTGTTTATTGGGGGGGATTTTAACTGCACAGAGCAGGACATGGACAGGAATCATGTTGAGCCGCATATGCTTTCACGCAGAAAGCTTAGTCAATGTATGCAGACACATGACCTAAGTGATGTGTGGAGGAATTTTCACATGGATCAAAGACAATATACTTGGACTCATGTCCATAGTAATATGATTTCCTTAGCAAGGCTTGACAGGTTTTACTGCTTTAAACATCATCTTAATATTTTTAAGAACTGTGCTATTACTCCTGTAAGCTTTTCAGATCATAGTTTGGTTGTGTGCAGTGGGTTCCTGAGCTCAGTGAAGCCAAAGAGTGCTTATTGGCATTTTAATACCACTTTAACCCATGATAAGGAATTTAGAGATGTTTTTAAAGCTTTCTGGGATGGTTTTTGTGAATGCAAGACATCTTTTATCTCCTTACAACAGTGGTGGGATTTTGGCAAATTACAAATCCAACAACTGTGCAAACAGTACACTCGAAATATCACAAGTGACAGAACCCGGTCAATTGAAATGTTGGAAGCAGAGTTAGTAGAAATTCAGAATTTGGCTTACTCTACTGGGGATCATGATGACATTGACAATTTGGCAACCAAGAAGGGCGCCTTAGCTGAGCTGCTAGGTGTTAATGCACAAGGAGCGTTGGTCCGTTCACGTTTTCAGTGTGTGGATCAGATGGATGTGCCTTCAAAGTTTTTCTTTAGCTTGGAGAAGAAAAATGGCCAGAGGAAATGCATTCATTCTTTGCAATCTGAGTCTGGAACACTTTTGACCAGTGTGCATGATATTCGAAATAGAGCTGCACAGTTCTATAAAGATCTATACGGGAGCGAACTAAGCGGTGTACAGGCTGACAGTGTGTTCTTGAGGGGATTGCCTCAGGTTTCAGAGGAATCCTTGGCTGAACTTGATTCCGCTCTGACGTTGGAGGAACTGGAGAGGGCCCTTCAAGGTATGGAGTGTGGCAAGGCCCCTGGCCTGGATGGAATCCCCATAGACTTTTATAAGTCTTTTTGGTCTGAGGTGGGGGAGGATTTGCTTGCAGTGCTTAACGACAGTCTTGCTAAAGGACTTCTGCCCGTGAGCTGTCGTAGGGCAGTCCTCACGCTTCTACCTAAAAAGGGTGATCTCACTGATATAAAGTGCTGGAGACCCGTGTCGCTCCTGTGTAGTGACTATAAATTGTTGTCCAAAGCACTGGCTAACAGATTATGCAGGGTGATAGATCAGGTCATCCATCCGGACCAAACATACTGTATTCCCAGTAGATCCATTTTTGATAATGTTTCTTTAGTCCGTGATGTCATAGACATGGCTAAAATTTTGGGGCTTGATGTGGGTTTGGTCTCTTTAGACCAAGAGAAAGCTTTTGATAGGGTGGAGCACAGCTATCTTTGGGACGCGTTATATGCCTTTGGATTCAGTGAAGGCTTTATTCAGAAGGTCAGGGTTCTGTACAATGGTGTGGAGAGTGTTCTCAAAGTCAATGGTGGTTTAGGTGCTCCTTTTAAAGTTGGCAGAGGGGTAAGGCAAGGCTGCCCTTTGTCTGGTATGCTATACTCTTTAGCAATAGAGCCTCTTTTGCAGCAAATAAGACTAACGTTGAAGGGTGTGTCTGTGCCTGGATGTAATGTACCTCTTCGGTTGTCAGCCTATGCTGATGACATAGTTCTTCTTATTAGTGGGGGAAGGGATATAGAGATGGTTGTTGACATTCTTAAGGAGTTTGAGTTACTCTCATCGGCCAAAGTTAATTGGTCAAAAAGTGAGGCTCTATTGCTGGGTCAATGGGTGGAGGGAGTGCCCAGTCTCCCAGATCATTTGAACTGGAGGAAAGATGGTTTCAAGTATTTGGGTGTTTTTCTGGGGAATGATAAAATTATGGAGAAGAATTGGGAGGGGGCAGTTGAGCGGGTTAATGGAAGGCTTGAAAGATGGAAGTGGCTATTGTCAAAAATGTCATACAGGGGGCGGGTACTTATCATTAACAATCTGGTAGCATCGTCCTTCTGGCATAGACTATCCTGCGTAGACCCTCCACCTGACCTGTTGCAAAAAATTCAGTCTGTGTTGGGGAATTTTTTTTGGGATGGGCTGCATTGGGTACCTCAATCTGTTCTATTTTTGCCTAAGGATGAGGGGGGGCAGGGCCTCATACACTTGCATAGTAGGACTGCAGCTTTTAGACTGCAGTTTGTAAAAAGGCTCTTGACAGGGCCTACAAATGTTGCATGGAAGTGTTTGAGCTGTGCAATACTGAAAATGGGTGGGAATTTGGGGTTGGACAAATCCTTGTTTTTGATGAGACCAGATGCAATGGTGTTTTCAAATCTGCCACCATTTTATCGTAGTTGCTTGAAAGTTTGGGCCTTGTTTAATGTCAAAAGGTTTGGTTCTGCAGTCTCCTTATATTGGCTCCTGAGAGAGCCTGTGGTTGGAGGTGCACGTCTGGATATCTCCTCAACCAATTTCCCTTCGCTTCAGAAGATGCTGTGTGGTGCCAAGATTGTCACTTTGAAAGATGTAGTTGACCGGACAGGGCCACACTTTGGGAATAGGAGGGGGCTTGCTGATTCCATGGGACTGAGATCACTTCGG
>NC_055972.1:13033342-13063342 GCF_018492685.1 Alosa sapidissima | reverse complement strand
AATCCCAACATAAATCCCATCATTTTTTTCCTCCCCTGATTCCTCATCCTTCTGTTCCTACAGATAAGACACCGAATCACGAGATGGCAGGAAAAGAGTCAAGTCATAGACTGAACAAAGGAAGCCTCTTCATTGGGCCCTAACCAGGGCCTTTTGTAAACTGGATGGGCGAAGGGAGGGGCGAAGGCTGATCCCGTGTCAGTTTGGGCACATCCACTGGAGGAGTTGGGGAGGGCGGTCTGCCTGCCTGCGTACAGTTGCACCGCTAAAGAAGACATCAGAGCAGAAGTCTTTTAATAGCCTCAGCATGAAGACACGAAGGCCGGGCTTCCGGCCTCAGATGTCTCGGATAACGGGCCGTGAAATCCTGACCGTGGGAGAACGCCTCGTCTGGTCTCCATGCCGACCTGCCTCACCCCTGCGGAACAGCTACCAATTATCCCAACAGGCCGAATGGACCGTGGCCACACCGGCTGGCCAGATCCACTGGACAATGGAGAATAGGGAATCCCTCTCACGGTTTGGCCATAAATGAGGTTTAAAGATCACTTCTGTTCTGGGCCCTTGGGGATTATAGATTTATTACATCAGTCAACAACTGAGCTCTTTCTTTGCACACAGCCATGCAATCATACTGTACCATCAAGGGGTCAACTAGCAAGTGATTCTCGCTGTGAAAAACAAAATGAATGCACTTGGCTGATACAGTATACTCTGTGTGAAAAAAACATTAGTTGATATAAATCTTCCTCTACACAAAAACAATAAGCAATTTCAGTTCAGGTAAGGTATTTCAGAGATAGGAGGTCTTATCAGACTAATTTAGAATTATAGATCACCGGGAAAAAGAGTGGTGCAAGTTTATTTAAGGAATAACCTGAAAACACAACCTGCACTCAGACCACTTGATGAGGTGTTCTCTTATAGGAAAACTCACCGTATATCTATGGACATCATTGAATGCATGACATTCATTATTTGATTTGAAGGGTTTTCTACACGGGTTGGGTGACTCCTCTCTGTGCACGTCTGTATACTGGCATACATGAGAAAAGGACGTCTGAATTAGCATCAGCTTGATTTGTCTGTCTCCGTGGATGTACAAACACTACATCCCATTCACAGTGGAGAGAGCAAGGGGCCAAGAACAGAGGGATTACACGGACATGCAGCTCCGAGGACACGCAGCTCTGAGAACACGCAGCGAGCGGCGGATGGCCCGAGACGCTCGTCTCTATCCATGGGAAGCAGCTTTCCCAGGGGAGCGAGCGTCTATTCATCCGGCGCCTGCCTGCGCCTCTCCGGATTAGAGACTGGAGACTCGGACGCTTTAGAGGGCAGGAGTCACCCAAAGCATTACTCCGCTGAGCCCGATGCTGTCACACACACACACACACACACACACACACACACACACACACACACACAGCAGCGACAACAACAGTGTTGGCGTCCAGAGATAAATTTGTCTAGCCGAGCCGAGCACACAATGTGAGCATAAGCACAGTGAGCAGCCCGCCATAATGCGGGAAAAAAAGCTAATTCGATTAATTGAATATCATTGTGCTTGTTTAAAAAAGAGAGAAATAACAAGGCACACAGTTGCAGTGTGTTAGTCAGTCAATCGAGGTGGCTGGCTTCTCTAGGACATTTGGGTCTGGCATGCAGGGCCTGAGCGCAGCGGTCGTTTGTTTGGGAAGCCAGAACCTCAGCGTGGCAGCGAGCCCTGGTGGCTGGCCCTGTCACCGGGTCCGCCCTGTCACCGGAACACCGCGGACACCCGCCGCCTCGGCCAGCTCACATCATCACACGTTTAAAAACGGCTGCTGGTGACCACGGATTAAAACCACCATGGGCCCTTCCCTTTTGTCAAAAACCCTTAATGAGATAATCCAGAAACAGCTGAGCCTCAACAGGCCTGAGACTTTTATGACCTCTCTTGGAGGCCTGTCTCGTTTGGTTCCTGGTACTTGAGAGTGTCGGGAAATATCGCAGAGTTGTTTATAGATGTCACTTCCTCCTACTTCCTCATGCCATTGTGTGCTGTAGAATTGATTTGACATTCCTTTCAAAAACACATTGGTACCATAGGCTGTATAAAATAGATTCCTTACAGGGGGATGACAGCAGACACTGATTTTCTGGCTTCAAAAGGTTCTGTAGTGTGCATCTAGCACAATGACTGGACACACTGAGAAACATGCTCTAAAAGTATCTGGTCTTATCTTTGTATCGCTGGTGACCCCAGCGTCACTCCTGATATTCTTGGAGTGAAGAGACATTAGCCAGGAGTGTGTGTGTGTGTGTGTGTGTGTGTGTGTGTGTGTGTGTGTGTGTGTGTGTGTGTGTGTATGTGTGCATAGGTGTGTTGATATCTATCCACAGTCATCTATTTACCTGTCAGGGATACCCTGTGAGTGTGTTTTTGTGTTTGTGTGTGTGTGTGTGCGTGTGTTTGTGTGTGTGCGTGAGTGTGTGTTTCTTATTATTGATTATTTTGATATGACAACAATCAAATAAATCATGTATGATATGTACTGTAGATTGTAGATGTTATCTGATTGTGAAATAACCCTGGTTTGAGATTGAGGTTGAGGAACCTTGAGGTTGAGGTTATTTAAGGACATTTTCCACAACAATGGAACACATAAGATGAGCTACCTTTAGTTTCCAAATGCTCGGTGAGTTCATCGGGGCCGCTCTGGGTAAAATGGAGCTCTCTGGCCAGCAGGCATATCAAGCCTCTGCTGTTTTGATCGTAGATTTTTTTCCTGAAGAAGGCTTGTCAGTAAGCCAGGTGCAGAATGTGCTAATACAAAGCTCACTGACAGAAAAAAGAGAGATGAATGACATCGACCTTTCTTTACTGATATGCTTCTCAGTTTCATTTGGCCCCGGCATGTGCTTTGTGTCGACAGTGCTTAACGAGAATAACAATACAAAGCTGTCTAAATCGAAAACAGACCCCCTTTCCCCCCCTTTCAGTTACTGATAATTTCCCTTCCACGCATGACATGGGCTATAAATATAACGCGCGGAAGATTAGACAGAGAAAATCAGTGGTGTGTCCCCAGCCAGCGAGAAAGAAAAACAAATCATTCAGACCCCATGAAGTCAGAATGAAGCTTTTGTCGCTCTGATGCGGTAGCGATTTGCTCCTCGAAGAGGTGCGTGTAAATATTTAGCAAGGATCGTGATTGCCTGGGAAACTCACCCTCGTCCGTCTTTGTCATGACAGAATAATGGAGAGCTGTGAGTGTTAACACACGTTGTGCCCGTCAAACAAGAGACTAGGGGAGCGTTTCACGACACCATTCGAATCGGTTCAAAGCCATTAACTTTGCCGCTCCATTATGCACTAATGAAAGAGTCTTCCTCTCTTGGTCTTACGTTAATAGCCCAGAATAACTAATTGCTTGTCACACAACATTGGTGAATTTGTAATTCAGAACTAGGTAGCTGATAAATGTCGAAATCTATTTCTGAAGGCCTCCCAGCATGTGGTCGTCTTTGCTTGCTTTTTGACTCCCTCTGTGAGAGCAGGGCTTGACATGCTGCAGTCCTTCACTATCTATTTTGTTTTGTTTATGACAATGCTCTTTTCGTCGACTCAAAAATCTGCTCCTCCGCCATGAGGGAGAAAAAAAATATTTACACAGCGGCCTTGGCCCTTTCGTAAGTCCTCTGCTTCCCATTAGTGGTGCGGCGCAAGTAGCCCCGGTTTCTTGGCGGTGCTGGCCAGCGTCTAACACGCCATTCCTGCCCCCCCCCCCCCCCCACACACACACACACCCATTCCATTAAAGATTTATCTCTGCGGAAGGATGATGACGAGGATGATGATGATGATGATGATGTCAGCTCCAGCTCGCGACTCTATCCTAGCATGTCCCTGAGGTCGGTCGGCCGGGGGAAAGATCCCCTCAAACTTTCCAAAGCAAGGTGAAAGTACATCTGTGTAAACAGCCCTTAGAGGGAGGCAGGGGAACCACAGTGGGGAGGATGCAGGCTTACTCGAAGAGGTAGCAGCCTTTTTTATTATTTAGGTATTTGCCCACAGAATGGAAAAAGTATGTGCGTAAAACACTGCATTTTTCTTTCATGAGGATGAGGTGCTAACGGCTTATGTGTCAAGGTAGCAGGTAGCGAGACGAGATGATTTAGGCAGGTCCGTATGGAGATTTGATATCATCTTCTTTCTTTCCTTCTTATCTCTCTCTTTTCTCTTTTTTCACTCCTTCTCACATCCCCCTCTCATTCCCACACTCCGCTCCTTCCCTCAATCTCATTCTCTTCTTCTTCTTCTCTCTCTCTCTCTCTCTGTTCCTCTCTCTCTCTCTCTCTCTCTCTCTCTCGCTCGGCTGCTGGCTGTCCCTCTGTGAGACAGGGTGGGTAATGAGAGTGGAATTTGGAGTGGGGAGTGAGCGGTGCGCGGCGCTGGGCTCCAGGGAAGCACCTCACCCTCGTCTCCCAGCCTCTGCTGCTGCAGCTGCCGCCGGGGCTTCTGTCTCCCACAGCCGGCCCGGGCCCCGATAATCACATACATTCAACAGGCCGCCGCCACTGCTGCGCATGATTGATGTCCCAGTGCTAAACTGTGTAGCCTCCTCCTCCTCCTCCTCCTCCCTCGCTCAAACACACGAGAGAGAGGGAGGGGAGGGAGGCAAAGAGTGAGAGAACGGTAGAAAAAAAGGGAAAGACAAAAGAGAAAGATAGAGAGAGAGAGAGAGAGAGAGAGAGAGAGAGAGAGAGAGAGGCACATATGAAGGAAGAGAGAAAGATTGCATCAGAGTAGGAGAAAGTAAGTAAGAAAGTAAGAAAGAAAGAAAGAAAGAAAAATAAATACAGAAAGACTTTTCCATTTTGGGCTCCTGAGACGTCTGGGTTGATCAGTACTGTGCTTCTTTTCTCTCCTTCACAAGTCAGCCTTCCTAGAGTGTAACATGAATCCATCCACATGGTGTGAAGACAGGCTGATTGCCATTGTTTATGCAGTGTACTGGTGTTACATCTCAACATTCGATAACTGCATGTGGACACTAGACAAGTCTAGACAGGACACTAGACAAGGGGTCCAGTTAATAGACCATGTTATGTGTTGAGTTGTCACATCCACAGCTAATATCAGGTGAACCCTTACCAATTTCATCTTACCCAAAGTATTTCTCTCCCATCATGAAGCCATGGTTGCCAAGAGATAAAGCATAATATTTAATTTAAAAAGAGAGCTCATTTTGCTTCAATTTGTATGAAAGCTGAAATAGAGACATGCATCTTGCATGACAACAATAGAAGAGCAATTATGTGCAGTCTCCCTCAGCATGGGACTCAAGCTTGTAACCTAGAAACCAAATAATCACAGATAATGAGTGACTTTGTCATCACAATGCAAGTGATCACTGCTACACTGTAGAAAGCATATCAACATCTGAGATGCTTCTCTTCATTGAAAATATGCATGTTTTTAGTTTTGCTTTTATGTGTACATATTGCTTAGTAATTCAGAAGAAAAAATGTTATGAGAACGAACGGTCTCTTATTACACAATGTCTCTCATCAGATGTTTTAATCATACTATAGAGAGCAATTCTCCTCTTATCACTTAATCTTTCTATCAAAGCTTGACCATGACCTGACCAGATGGAGTTTAAGATTCAGTTAGTACACTATTGCTTTACTTAAGCATTATATATGATATATATATATAAGATCTGTACATTGACAAAATTTGGATTTTACAATAAGTTAGAGTAAGCCATTTCAGTGACAGTTACATCATACACATCATAATACATTGATAGTTGTTAACTTATTTTGCCAACCCTATAAAGCCTAAATGTTCATCGAATTGTTATTACATTACAACATTACATATGCTGAAAATACAAGGGGAACAGCAACATAGCTATTGAATTTCAGCTCTCTGACTAATTCCATAAGCAATTTGTCAAGTTTGATATGCCTCATTTGGAAAATTAAGCAGCATTCAGTCATGTGGTTAATTCTGAGCCAATAAAAACACCGAGTCTCCTCCAGTTGGTCCCCCCAGGAAGGAGGGACTTCGCCGGGTTCCCAATGCGACGGGACTAAGTGGGAATGCATGAGCAAGGAGCAACCTGTTGATAGTGGATTGTTGTACGGAGGCACTTTGCAACTTTTTACGCAATGGAAAATATGCAGAGGATCTCAGGCGTTTGACGAGGTTCAGTTACTGACGTCTGCCAAATGAACAGCCTGGTAGCGGAACATACCGTTTTGCGCTTCACGGAAAAGAATATCGCGGATGTCGCTGGATAGTAGGATTTACTTTTGAAGTTTGTCAGTTTACATCTACCTCTGACCATGCCGTTGAACGTGCACAAGAATTGCTCTCATAAGTTCAGAAACTATCGAACAAATGTGATGAAGTAATACCTCCCCATTCAGTTTCCTACAAGACGATACGGCACTTTGTGAGGACGGGGACAGGTGACTCCCGCGCAGTCAACGTGTCCTGTCACCTCTGCACCGACGCTATGACATGACCTCAACCAATTCGTCCTTAATAATGGAATGCATTTCTTAACTTGAACTTTGTGACACGTTTGTTCCATGATGAAACTTATCACGTTACTTTGCGTCCTTCTGGGATTGTGGAGGAGTGTATTCACCAACAGGAACTGCCCGGACCTGATTATTGACAGCTGTCACTGCACTTCGGAAAGGTCTAAAGAACTAAGCAGGCAAAACGTACGCGTTAAAGTCGTGTGCAATGACGCCGACTTGCTCGATACTCTGCAGCCCAGCTTCCTTCCCAATACTACGGTTTCCCTGTAAGTATGATCGATTTGAATGAGTTGGCATAATAACTTATACATGAAGTTGAGCAGCGGCGGTGGGTGTGTCAGCGCAAGCCTGCAACTTACTTTGCTGGTGATGAAATTATGGAGATGTCATTGAGTGGTTTGGTGTTTCCCAGTGCACCCATAATTAAAAAGTTAAAGTTTGTTATGATACACAGTAAAGTCAACAGTCTTCAGTAACTCTTTAGTTGAGAGTTGATTTCAATACTATTTTGAGTTTATAGTCCAATTCGATTAGGTGTTAAAACTTTGACAATAGTTGATTATGTAGAGTTTGTTACTTTCCCCTGATAAAAAGGGGGTCATTCAACACACAGTGTTAAAATTAGCCTAAATCTTAAAGAATTCCACTCTTGTGATTTTACTGTGTACATGACAACCTCTCCAAAGATGCTGCATACCAATGTTGCGCCATTGTTTTTGCTAATCATCAAGTAAGCAGAAGTAATAAATAGTTTGTAACATTATACATTCAATGGAGATACAATGAAATTTAACTTCAGGGTTTCAATCAATAAACTGCATGGAGCCATAAAGATCCATAGAGCTAACTAGGCTAAACGTTTCTACTTTTGACTTATTAGTAAGCAATAAGTGTTGGCAGATAACATATACAAAAATACAATTATGACTATTTGCAAATAAAATAGTGCAAGTGGAAAAAGTTTATCAACATGAAATTGCTACAGCTGTATTTTGCACCAGTTTGCCACCCTTTTCATCATCTCAATTAGAAATATTCTGATAACTTTATATTTGTAATGACATTTCATCCATACAGCTTTGGTATTGCCATCGGCTTCTTACTTTTATGGGAATTTTGTCCAGGTAGCACAGACTTACGCAAAATGTCTCATCTTTGAAATTGTATGCAAGAAATAAAACATAACTGATGAGATTCTTACATGTTGAATTGGATATGAATCCATCATTTGTAGGGTCACTTGCTTTCAATTACCTTTTTTTTTATTCTCACCTAGATAGTGGTGCATTTCTTCAACTTGAATGGTTTTCATATTAAACAGTCATGTGTGTAAACTTTGCAACTACAAATATTATTAGCATATAGCTCAATGTTAAAAAAATGTAAGCCATCCAATAATTTTCAGCCCACGTGTCTCCTTGACAAGTATAGCTGTGTTCCACGCCAAGAGTACAACACCTGCCTCAAGTTGCTTTCTTTAACCTTCTCAGTACATTGAGGATTTGCTCAATGTGTCATTGTCATATTTCTGTGATAATGAAATATTATATTACATACAAAATACATAAATTGGTTTGTTGATATGTTAGCTATTGCTACTGACAATATTTAGATTGTATATACCACATAGTACATGAAGAGAGCCAACATGATGTATAAATACAGTATTTTCTTATGTAGCAGATGGTGGGGATTTTGTTTACATTGTATTAGAAGCATATTCAGTTGTTAGATTACTTACTGTACGTAGAGGACCCCAGCGTAGAACAGGAAGCAGATGTTTTGTGGCAGTATGCAGTCTTAAAAATGGGATTATTGAAGTATGAATGTGAATAAATGATTAATCTCTCCATATGATAGATAGATAGATAGATAGATACTTTATTGATCCTCAAGGGGAAATTCAAGCTGAGAACAATATGAGAACTTGTAAATTAAACTTAAACCATTTTCAATATAAATGCTGATTATCTTTCTTTAGGAAGACCTTCAAATATTTATTAAGCCCTACCTCATTTTAAGTCATTGAATTTCCCCTCTCCAGTGTAACATAAAACATTCATTTGCTGAAGTGTTTTCCATGGATTTAAATGTGCCAGCACTTGAGGCACATGTTGCGTTTCCTTGTGCTACGAGCCAGTATTAAAGATGAATGAGAAGTTTTTAGTGATCTCCCTCCAAAAAACGACAGTATCTCTGGCATGATGTGGCACAGGGTGATGGCACAGTCTTTTATCCTGTTTGCTATTTAGTTTAGACCATGGATAAGCACGGAGAAACAAGTAACCTCTTTAAACAGCTCTTTCGTTAATTTACATACTTTTGCTATTCCAACGTTTTTAGTGCTTCAACACTCGCTCATGCCTCTATGCTGATTTCAGTTCAGTAGTTCCTATCTGGAGGCTGCATGTCGGGGCTTGGAAGGCCGGAGCTGGCCAGGAAGCTCTCCAACCCCACCCCCCCACCCCCTGCTCCCTGTGCACTAGGAAACATGACCTTTATCAACCTGGAGTGGCCTCCCACGTCTCACTTTTGTTTTTGCCTGCTGTGAAAACAAACAGCGCCTTGCGAGGGAAGTGTGCACATGTCGGATCTCACAGAGGTGGCTAAATGGCTCGGGAGAGACCTAAATGCACTCTCTCTGGCCTCCTTAAACTTCCACCCCCTTTACATACACACACCTCCTTCACAGCCCCCTTCTCACACACACACACACACACACACACACACTTTCACTCAATCTCTCTCTCTCTCACACACACACACACACACACACACACACACACACACACACACACACACACACACTCATGCAGAAAAGTCATTAGCAGAAAACCACTTAGGCAACTTATAAGCCTTCTGCTGTCAGCACATGTAGGAAATGCTGGACACATACTTGGAGTGATCCACCTTTTTACTGAGCAGAGCACTGCATTAAGACATTCCATAGCATTATAAATGTGGTTGCTCACACTTTACTTGCTATTTGTCAGTTTTTAAAAAAAAAAAATCCACAAACATTGCTAGAGGTTGTAGCTGTACATGTTTGAACTCCCATGTGAGCCAGGAGACAAAAGCAGAATCACTCAGTGTGCCTGTAGGTCAGCTGTCCAGATGATTCGGATCACGTTTGTATGTTGTTTATAGTGTCGGTGTCAGACCGTCATTCCCATTACCGCAGATGTCGGGCATATAAGAACAAACAAGCCGTTTCAGGAATGCCTGCTGACTTGAGATGCGATCCGGCAGCCGCATCAGGAACAGGAACGTTTGGCTTTTTAAGGCTTCATTCCCAAGCACTTCGTGTTCTCTGCAGTGCCTCACTTTTTGCCATTTTTGAAGTGCTCCCCTGCTGCATCAGAGCATAATAAGTTTGACGATGCTGCCTTGTCATGGTGACCTTGAGGTTGCTCTGTTGTGCCTCTTTGCCATTCTCCCTGGCAAATGGATCACGGGGCATTGCATCTGACACCTGTCTGCCTGTGTGCACCTGCATGTCAAACCCAAATGTGCCTGTGGGAACAAGAGAGAGGGAGAGAGGGGGGAGAGAGAGAGAGAGAGAGAGGGAGAGATGGAGTGAAAGAGGAAAGTGAGAAGGATGTGTCTACGGGGTGAAAAGCAGGACAAATTAGTACAGAGTGGTGAGAAATGATTCAGGAGGACATGATTGTGATGGGCTGAGGCAGGGCTGGGGATGGGGATGGGGGTGGGGAGTGGGGTTGGGGCTGTTGTTGAGACTTAGACAGGGCAGTACTGTAAACCTGCCCTGTGAAAAAGGAGCAGTCCACATGGATGCTTCCTGCTGGATACTTTAGCCTTACATAATGAAAGCCATCCTCTCTCTGCATCTCTTTTGCAGTATTTCTCCTCTCTAGGATTATTCTTCTTCTCTTAAAAAATGCCAATGACTTCATCATTTAGTTTGTTTAAATGATGCCTATGTGAATGTTGATAGTGGACTGCAGTTAAATGTTGACTTAGAAAATCAGTTTTCTTTCCCTCAGGTTTGTGAGTTAAATATGACTGACTGTGATTATATTTTGAGAATAAAATACACAGCCATTTCAAATGCAAATTCCACAGAAATTACCACACAAGCACCCTGTAATGTTACAGTCTCTTATTTGGGTGCAGGGTTGGGACTTCTTCAACAGGTGCCAAATTACAGCATAAATAGAAGGAGACGTAGAAGTCTAGTCAATTATCCTGTCTTAAGTCAGGAAGCATTGTTGGCATTGCCACTTAATTATGCAATTTTATTTTTTGAGCGATGTACACTAAGATTTTAAGTCAGGGAATGGACTTTACACATGAGTGATGAGATGGCACTGTTGGTCAGTGCTATTGGTCAGTAGCTCATTCTTACTTACTCTCTCCTCTACCACCGCAGGAGAATGTCCTCCCTCCAGCAGTTTTCCACATTGTGTACATTATGTGCATTTTATATCATTTCAAGATAATGCATGAGTCATAAATATTTCACACTCAAATGGACATTGGGCACTTCAGGCATTGCTTTGCCCATGGATGTTGTGTGAACGCTGTGCGTTCACCTGAGTTTACAATCCAGTTAGTGGTGACCATTGAGAGTGAGAGTCCACTTCTTTTATGTGGGCAGGTTTTGAACTGAGCTGATAGCCTTTTGAAGTGCATGCTGTCAGCACTCCTGCATGGTCAGAGCTTGGGGTGGAGACCTCCACTGAGGTCTGCAGTGTCCACGTCCGGCCAGCCTCAGGCTACTCTTCCCCTCCTTACAAACACTTACGTGAAGGCTTAGCTGAGTGCATGAAATGTCAGTTATCAGAGGAAAAACTTGGCTTTGACAACTTAAGTATATGATGACTATCCCTTAGACTCTCTTTGACGATTCTGCTTTGTGTTGTTCTACGTTTTGTGTTTGCATTATTCTAAAATTTGACACCAAGATTTTCATCTTTTACTACAGATGCATATAGGTTTCCAATATCAGTATCTCCTGGATAACTAATTATCGGTGGGCCCCTACATTTTAAAATCTTACAACTCCTCCCTAGGGAACTGTTTCTTAAAGCCATAAACTCCTGGGCAATCCAGGGGCAGCTGTCCAATGAGGAATCACCCAGTCCGTCGCGATAAAAAGAGCAGGGCCATTGTGACAGGAAACTGCTAACAAGCGGCGCCGTCCTTTATGATGATGATCACTGTGCCGGTAGCAAAGTGGGCTGAGCTCCAAGTATTTCCCATCATCCGCCCCCCCCCCCCCCCCCCCCCCCGGTTCTTGTTCTTGCTCTACCGTGCTCTGTCATAAAGGGATCTCGATCTGGCTGCCTGACGCAGGCTTAAATAGAGTATTCAGCCACAGGCTGCTTTTAGTTCTTCCCCTGTTTCATCATGACCACACAGATGGCTAAGACAAAAACCCAGTATAACATGGTGCTGCACCCCCCAGTTTCCACAGTCTGTCTCATTTTCATTTTTGCTGTCTTTTGGGGTCCTAGATCATAGTACATCAGGGCTCTGGAAACACTCCGAGGGAGAAAGCAGGGAAAAAGCACTTACCCAAGTTCTGCTTCAAGCGACTGCTGACCTTATATAGAATGTTCACCATGTGAAACACCATTAATGTACACGCTGTACAGATGCATAGATCCATACATAGACATAGCATAAAAGCTTATGTTCATCCAGTTGGTTTTGTTATTGTTGTAGCCATATGCAGTGTGACCACAGACGTCGGGGAGAAAGGACGGCCTAACGAAAACAGTGCCTGTCTTTGGGTCCAAGAGCGTCTCCGAGAGTGTGTCCCTCCGAGCTATGAAAACAGTGCCTCTCCATCCTGCTATGCTGAGTGACTGCTCTGCCGCAGCCTGAAATTGATGGTTCCTTCCAAAACTTTTAATAGCACTTTGTTTTAGAATGAGGTGCTGCGGGTTTATTTTATGGCTCTAATTTCCACAAGCATTAGGAAGCCGGAGATTAGTGGCTAGCCCACTGCGTACACCCATTCAGTTTATACAGGCCCGCACGATCAGCGTTTTTTATTGTGTCATCAATAAAATGACTCAGGTTACAAACAATTGTTTCATCGCTTCGCTCTTTTGGAGAAGAGTCTCAATAAAGCCACGAAGCAATTAAACGATCTCAAGCATGTGATCATGACCCCCAAAAAAAACAATGATACCAAAACACATAAAGAGGTCGACCAGTCCCCCCACCGCTACACCTCTGGAAACTCAAGAATGTGTCTGAGTGCGTTGAGAGTGTCAAACGTCTAAAAATATTAAGAAAGAAAAATAAGAGGCCTGCCAAGGATACGCTCCCTGGTCTGCAGATCCTGCCTCCCTCTTTTGGAGCTGGATAAATACAGGGGTTATTTAAACTGTCGTAAGTCTGGTGTCCCACTGACAGTCGAAACCCTCAGAAGTATGTTGTGCCGTTCGGCTTTTTAAAACATCGTAGAACATGACAGTTTAATCCGCAGGGGACTTGAGCTTCTCTTTTTGCCCGTTGCGATAAATTCTTCAATCAGCAGCAGCAGCTTCTTTTGTAATCGTTGTGCAAAAACACGATTGATATACTGACTGATTTAGATCAAGCACATGTGTGCAAAACAAACAAAACAGGAAATGATCAGTCTAATGATGGTGTCGTGGCTTACATTCACAAACCTTCATATCAATTTTATAACACTGTCAGTTCTCTCTCTCTCTCTGTCTCTCTCACCCTTTCTCTCATCTCATCCCCACTTCTCGGATAATCAGATTAATGCACATGATGATCTGGTGATGACACTCCTGCTATGAGATCACATCACACCATGGTGGCCTTATGCGTGTGTAAATACATAATCTCTCCCACTTTGCAGGGGATTCCTGTAGCTCAAAAAGACATGCTGCGCTGCAAGCAATGCTGATATCACAGGCGTCAGCCCCACTGGGGACACTCTCTCACACTGAGAAGGATTAGCCACTCGATGCGCTCAATCCACTACGTTTGATATGAAAGACTGGTAACTGACCAACGATAAGTAGTATGAAGTATTCACCTGCTGTCTCGTTACATGTCAGCGGACAGCTGTCCCACCTCGTGTCGGATGGGGGCAGGTGGTGAGGGAGGAGTCCTTATTCGCAGCTCTCTCAATACCCACTTGAACTCCAGAGCAATGTCTGTTTCGCGTCCAAGGTCAATGTTACTCGATATGAAATATGTTATTTTGGTTAGCTGTTCCTAGTAACCCGATATTATAGAATAACACAGGGTTTGGACGTTTGAGCAGAAGTGGCTGGAAAGACGGGGGGCCAGCCTCACTGCATGTTTGTAATAGTTCACATTTTGATCTTTCCCCTACTTGGGTCCCTGTGATTGGTGTCTGTGGATTACGGCAATTTGAGTTATTTTCGCTTTGGCCGTTTTTATAATAATACAGTTGGAATTCTTGCCGGCTCCTGCTAACAGTGAATTTTTAGTGTTCGCCCTCAGTGGGGCAACTGACAAATGTACAGTGTGTGTGTGTGTTTTTTTTGTGTGTTTGTGTTTGTGTGTGTGTGTGTGTGTGTGTGTGTGTGTGTGTGTGTTTGATTGTACTGTAAGTGAATGACTTAGCAGTACGGGAGCAAACATGAGGGACAGTGATGGGAGTTACAAGACCCAGACGTTGTTAATAATGTCCAGATCCCTCAGACCGGCCCACTCATTGGGCCAGAGACTTTCCTACATTTCCCTCATCATCAGCCAGACCACACTGGCCAGACATACTGCCTCACTGGAGGTAAAATCGATGCAGTTTAGCATAGTTTTATTGTGTCAGATATTGTTAGGCTGGTGCAATCTGAAAACATTACATTTGGGCTTGTTGCGTAGATAATGAGTGTTGATCTGAAAGGGATTGCCATCAAAAATAACTTGCATCAATATCAGGCTGCTTAGAGACAGCTAGTCAATTACTGAGCCCAGTAGGGAGATGAACCATAATATCCCCTTGAAAAAAGATCTATGCTTCAAATAAAACCATCTAATCTAGAAGTGATTTCTTTCGTAACCTCCTCAATGGTTAAATGGGATTTGAAATGAAAGTGTGTCTTTTTGGTGTCAGTAACTCCACTTCTGTGTGGGAATGTTGTTGCTTGAATGTCTTTGTTTGTGGGATGGCAAATGAAGGATGTGCATGTAAACTGTCTTCACACAGGCACTTAACTGTTTCCTCCTTCTTTTCCTACATTGCTTTAACTATTCAGAGAGAAAAACAGAGAGAGACCAAGAGATAGCCTTTGCTGGACAACATTTAATATGCTTCTCTGAATTTTGCTTATCCTTCGAGAACATAATTGATATTGTAAATACAAAGTTGGAAGGACACTGTCGTATTTCGCCACGACCCTGTTTACGTAATGTACAATTATGTTTTGCCTCTGATTTCCTGGACGTTGCGCAGAAGCCTGGCAGAGAGAGAGAGAGAGAGAGAGAGAGAGGGGGGAGAAAGGATGGAGAAACGGAGGCATGCAGAGGTCATAGACCGGCTGCTTTTTCTGCCACATAAACAAAGCAGGACACGCTCGAGTTTGCACAAACAGAAGTTGCCTGTCTCTGCGATGGCTCCTCGCGCTCCGAGGGTCAGTGTAGGGCAAAGGCAGCACTGAGAATGAAAGAGAGAGAGAGAGAGAGAGAGAGAGAGAGGGGTGACCAGGGCAGCAGGGTGGTGCGGTATGGAGGTGAGCTGCAAACTATGGTCCAGCCCATCCCCTGCAAATCCATCCCACAGCTATAGGCACATTCTGCGTGTGTGTGCGTGTGTGTGTGTGTGTGTGTGTGTGTGTGTGTGCATGCGTGCGTGTTTGTGTGCGTGCGTGTGTGTGTGTGCGTGCGTGTGTGCGTGCGCGTGTGTGCGTATGTGTGTGTGTATGTGTTAGAAATGAGAGAGAGAGCGTCTGTGTGTGTGTGTGTGTTAGAAGTGAGAGAGAGTGTGTGTATGTGTGTGTTTGGTTGTTTCTGTGTTTTGCTTTGGAGGGCTTGATGTTGATGCCGCGGTGTCCTTGAGATTGCTTGTGGTCTAATTGCTGCATGCTGTTAATTTCTTTCTTTTTGTCAGTAGGTCCTATTCAGCACAGTGCCTGCAGTAACGTCTCTCAATTTTGTGGTCTGCCATTTGGGGGTTATTTCACTACGAGCTTGAGAAATCACACTTTTATCAGGGTTTATTTACAGACGCCTCAGCCACTGAATCAATATGGCATCCAACTTAAGAGAAATGAAACTACCCTCTCTGATCCCTCTTGGTTCTTTGACTTTCCCCCCTTTTTGAAATGATCACTCTTTGTTTGAGAACATTTGTATTTTTGGGAGGAGTGGGGAATAATAAAAAAAAGAAATCCTCAGAATTCCTCAGCTCCTCGCTCCTGTAGTGGATGTGCGTTTCCTGGGGCCCGTCGGAGGCGATAAGATCAGGGTGGGCTCCTGATGAATAGGAGGAGGAAGCAGGCTTCAGCGCCGCTTCCTGACAGCTCGGGCCACGGGGTTGAGCTGGAGCCGGATCACGAGCTCTCGGAGCTCTCGGAGGCACATCAACTGCAGACGCGTGTGTGTGTGTGTGTCTGTGTGTGTGTGTGTGTGTGTGTGTGTGTGTGTGTGTGCACGCGGCTCCCATCGGTCACACTCCGCTTCCATCTCGCCAGCCTCTGGGGTCGAAGACCGTCACTCTAGATGGCAGCGGACTCTCCAGTGGACATGGCGTGACATGAGTCAGCTGGACTCCTATAGATCAAGGCACACATCCTCCTCTGACTCAGCAATGCCATAGAATATACAGTAGGAATATAGTGCATACAGATGGGTATAAATACAGTATAAAGATTTATTTAAATTCAGGTTTAGTCACAGTTCCTTCTTGTGAAGTCATGATATTCCTCTCCAGGCTGTGGCGGCCAAGGGGATCTGGGGATGGACTTTGGCGGGTTCAGGAGGATCTGTGGCAGATTTGGGCCAGATGTGTTTCTGAGCTGGACACACGGATTCATTAAAGACACAGTTCACAGGCCCACCCACTTTTTTGGTCAAATTCAGGGAATTTACCCAATCACACAGTCCTTTAGTCCGCTCTGTGTTTGCGCTCAGGTGACCTCAGGTGTCCTTGTTCTGTAAATGGGGAAAGAATCCCAGCCAATCAACACAGTGCCTCGCGAGCACATACAGTACAGTAACGCTGTAATTTGATTGGCTGTTCAGCTTCAATGGTTTTGCGAAACCATAACCGAGTCACAAATGGCCTCTTTAAGTTTAATTCACATTCTTTCTTGTGAAACGTGGAGTAGAATCTGTTCCGTCATCCCTTCAGTGTGTGATTCACAGCAATGGCTGGCAAACTAGTTGATCCTCAAGACCTGGTTGCCTACGGAAGGATATGTCCATTCACCACTCTATAGGGTCACTAGTGACATAAAAATGCCCCATCCCAATATGAATGTATGATATGTCCAGAGGTCACAAAGGCATTATATCTTGCACTGTGCTATTCGTTTTTGTTGCGTCGTCAGCAAACCCCTACTGCACCCCCCCAACCCCCAACCCCCCCACGGCCGCGGGCTCTCATTTCAGACCGACTTTCTCCTCCCATCAATTCCGTTAACAGTCCTTATACTCGCACGGTGTCATTTACCTGGCCCAAGGTGTGTTCAATAATTCTGAAATACACGGATCAAATGGGGACGCAGCCATTCATTATCCCCTCAGTCACATTGAGTTGTGGTGAAGGTTTTCAATTGAGTTTGACACCTACACGATGGGAATAATTCCACAGCGCTGTGCATATTAAGGTCATTCGGTATAGACCGGCTGTAATGCGATTGCTGGTGACAGTTCACTCCCCTTCCCTTCCCCACAGGCTTTTTATCAGTGGCCTGTTTTTTTTTTTAAAAGAGTCTTTTCTGAGGAAGAAAAAAAGATTTCATGGGGTGCTTCATTGTTTCGCTCACGCTGTGTTGTGATGAAGGAATTTGTTATAGTAGCCGGCTTTCGGCAGTGTTTTGCTATCTGGGATTTTGCTCGCTGTATAAGTAATGTGTAAAATATTTTGTGTGTGTGTGCGTGCAATGAAAGGCTAATAGCTAGGCCATTCACAATGAATAAAAAAGTCTCATAAGTACATTCAGGAAATGGAATAAAACAGAAATTGGATCGTATAGCTTTACTTCATTTTAAAGTGAAATTGAGCTGTGCTCTCTGCACATCACCGATTCAACACTTCCAAATGCATAACTACCAGACTTTTGATTTATATTCACCAGACTCTTTATGACTAAAGAATCCACTAGCCCATTGATTCAAGTCTGTGACTGCATATGACGCCATTCTGCCACGTTCCTCTGTGCGCGGTCACTGGACGTGTGGTAACTGGCTGTGGTGTGGTGTGGTGTGGGTGTTGAAATGCTAATTTACTTTAAATGTGTGCTGCATAAATGAGTTGTTTGTTTTGGGTGTCCCTGGCTGAGTGAGTCATCAGACCCATAAACGGCTCCAGTGGCTGTGAAGGAACAAATGAGACCTGACTTAAAGTGAGGTTATTAAAATGCAGATTCAAGTGTGTGTGTGTGTGTCTGTGAATGTGTATGAGGGAGAGAGAGCAAGAGAGAAAGAGTATATATACTCTTTTGATCCAGTGAGGGAAATTTGGTCTCTACATTTATCCCAATCCGTGAATTAGTGAAACACACTGCACACAGTGAACACACAGTGAGGTGAAGCAAACACTAATCCCGGCGCAGTGAGCCACCTGCAACAACAGGGGCGCTCGGGGAGCAGTGAGGGGTTAGGTGCCTTGCTCAAGGGCACTTCAGCCGTGGCCTACCAGTCGGGGTTCGAACCGGCAACCCTCCGGTTACAAGTCCGAAGCGCTAACCAGTAGGCCAGTAGGCCATGGCTGCCCCACAGAGAGAGACAGAGATTGTGTGTCTATGAGAGTGAGATAGTCATAGTGTGTGTATGTTTTTGTGTGTGTGTGTGTGTGTGTGTTGTGTATTTGTGTGAGAGAGAGAGAGAAAAAAGTGTCTCACCTGGCATTGAGTATCTCACATTATCCAGGTTGCCAAAACTGACTAGTCAGACTGAACTCATTCCTTCCCATTAACTGGAATATCACTGACGTGAGTTTGTTTCCCAAACATGGGAAAATACACACAACTCAGTTTCAAGCCCTGCTCGGTTTTATTGCCACCTTCAATTTAACTGTTGGTAATACTCTTTACAGACTTTACAGCAGTGTTGTCGACTCTGAATATTTGAATACCTTGGGGAGGTCTGCAGTAGCAGGCCTGGGATCAGAATTTCAAGTCAGGTCATCCAGTGACGTGTTTTGTTCTCAGTACAGTTGCTTTGTCAGCATATCCCCATGGCAGTGCATTGTGACCTGTGTTCCGATGGAAAGTCTATTGTTCAAGATTCTATTCAGATTCAATTTCAAACGCCCAGAGACGCACATGTTTGATATTTGTTTGTGAAGATCTGATTGTAGTGTGTGTGTGGGTGTTTGTTTGTGTGTGTATGTTTGTGTGTGTGTGTGAGAAAAAGAGTGAGAGAGAAAGAGAGAGAGAGAGAGTGTGTGTGTGTTTGTTTATGTGTTTGTGTGTGTGTGTGTGTGTGTTTGTGTGTGTGTGTGTGTTGTGTACGTGGGTGTACAGTACGTTGAGGGGTTCAGCGTGCATGGGTGCGTCTCGTACAGCTGTGACTCAGTGGAAGGGGAAGTGTCATTTCAGCTGGGAGGCTTTTTGGAATGGAGGATGTGTAAGCTGCCATGGAGGGCTGAAGGAATGCGTCACCGCGGTGACTTGTGACACGTCCCAATTACTGCCGCTGCCCAGGGCTCACGGCCCGACCTTGGAGAGGAGGAGGAGGAAGAGGCGGCACTGAGGCGACCTTGCCTACGCAGAGTAGTGTGTGTGTGTGTGTGTGTGTGTGTGTGCGCACGTCCGTGTGTGTGTGTGTGTGTGTTTGTATGTGAATTGGATGTGTGTATAAGTGTGTGTATGAGAAAGCGTGTGTGTGAGTGAGAGAGAGATAGGATTAGTTTGAAAGAGTGTGTGTGTGTGTGTGTTAATGTGGCCGTGTGAATGAGTTTGTGTGTGTGTGTGTGGGGGGGGGGGGCAGATGGTGTGTAGCGATGTGCATGTTAAGCAGGCTGGTGTGGTGTGTGCCTCTCCTCTGCTCTGACAGGATGATATAAGGTCTTGCAAGAGCGATCAATATTCCACGAGATTCGAAATGTGAAAAAAGGCAGGGAATGGCAGCTTGGTGTGCCTCGTTGAAGTAATGCGGATCAAGGTGGATGGAGAATGTGCTGCATTAATCAGGGGACCTTCATCCTTTCTCTTTCTTTCTTCCTCTCTCTCTCTCCCTCTTTCTTTGTCTTCTCTCTCTGTTCTATCTGACATCTCTTGTGATCACTTTCTCTTTCTTTTTTTCCTTCTCCTTCACTCTCTCTCTCTTGCCCTCTCTCTCGTTTCCTCCCTCTTTCCACCTCTCTCTCTCTCTCTCTCACACACACACACACACACACACACACGTCAACACACACACACACACACCCACACACACACCTACACACACACACACACACACACACACCTACACACACACACCTACACACACACACACACACACACACACACACACACACACACACACACATAATCTCTTGTCACGTCGCTTTTCCCCCTGTTGTTCCCCTGTAGGCCTCTAACCACTGTCTCAGCATTCAAAGTCAAAATAATTTACACTTGTTTTCTGCCTGAACGCTGGAAATCGATGGTGGGACTCTCTCCGCTGTTTGTCTTCGGAGTAGATAACGGGGAGCTGGGCGGAGCAGCCAGAGGATCCATCTCTCGTCTGATTGGAACACTTTGCCTTGGGCATCCGCTGTCGCTGGGGTCTGGCACTCTCTTAACGAGTCCCCCCGGACCGCGTAACACGACACCTGAGGAGCCTGCTCGGTGTCTTTATCTGTGTGTGTGTGTGTGTGTGTGTGTGTTGAGGTGTGTGTGTGTGTGTGTGTGTGTGTGTGTGTGTGTATGCGTGAGCATGTATCTGTTTGTTCATTTGCGTATATGTTCTGGTGTGTGTGTGTGCGTGTATACACACCAGTTTCAGTGAAAACTTTTTGCCTGGAGCTTGCTTTAGTTGATTCTGTATTTTTTAGTCGGAATTACCATTGGGACACACACCTATAGCACTGATCTAATTAGCTCGTATTGCAGTGTAAAAACTGAGAGAGAAAGTGCTCAACGTCCCAGTAGAATGACAACCATGCTCATTTGTTTATGAAATGGGGCCCCCTCAGTTGTATAATCCCTGAGCTTGTCTCGCAATACCAACATCAAATATTTACTGTTGTGTTGTTTATTATAGGGACCAAAGGTTTACCAATAATCCTTTTGGACTGTGAGCTGTAGATGAGATTTTATTGATCCGATGTGTGCTGTTGATGGTATAATTATGCTTTACTGGTGATGCCACTGCTGTGTAGAGGAAGGAGGAGAGCATCATTAACTGTATGATCATTACCCCAATTCAAGCCATATACATCCATAAAGCAAGTCAGGCATGCATGAGATGACAACGTAATGACAGCAGTCCATATGAATTATACCTCACTCACTAAGTGCTTTTCAAATTAAGTGATTGTTTTTGGCCGTTGTTTGCATAAATATGAAATATAGTTTCATTTCGAAGCGTGATCATTAAATGCATTTTTTCTCTTGTGTTTCACCAGGATTCTTAGCCACAACAAGATCTCCCTCCTGAAAAATGGCTCCTTCTTTGGGCTAGCCGCTTTGGAGAAGCTGTGAGTAGTTCCCTTTGAGTTCACCCTTTTTCTTTCCTCTTCTCCTCTTCTTTTTAATATCCCCCTCTCCCAGTGGTCTAGTCTAGTTTGCTCTAGTGGGTATAGTGTGATATTGCTAAAGGGTGCTCAGGGTGACGGGTGTGAGAATGCTGCCTTACTGGACAAGGGTGTCTTTTCCATATCTACCGTTGACTGTCACATCTTGTTTGCGAAAAATATCTCAAATGTCAAAATTTTATCACAAATGTATGTTGATACATATCCTGGAATTGTTTAACCCTCTATTGCATGAATTATCACCTATACTTTGAAAAAATGTTTTAAAGTACTTTTCTTACTTAAAATGGATAAAATAAAGGAATTTTTTTTAAAGGGGTAGTTGGTAATTTGTTGCCATAAAATTAAGCTTGCATTAGTTATGCTCTAATTATAGTTATAAACCTAACATAATACAAATTCAACTGTATTTTGGGCAATAAAGTGATAATGCCTTCCTGTAGGGACATAAAGTAAATGTTTTGATCAAAACCAATGTTTATATTAAATAATATCATTTAGATGACTTTATTTCATTTAGATGACTGCAGTCAGAGGACATATTCAACTGTAGTGAGACCACATAGTCACAGAGCCCTGCCCCTCAGAAAGTGTGCCAATCCATGCCATACACACAGAGAGACATAGGTATCCTTCACATATCCCCCTGACAGCCTTTCCCTACCCTGTAAAGCATGCCTCATCCATATTTGGGGTCACACACACAAGGGTCAACCTAACGTAGGGGTCTCCGCTGTGGGTCATACTACAGGCTCACACTGGGCATGCCTTGGATGGCTCCACAGCAAGCCAGCCCACTTCTTACACCATTTATAGTGAGAGGAGAGAAGGGTCACCCCATCTGCCCTTGAACTTTGGGCCTCTGGAGTGTTAAAGCTGTAGCTAAAGAGACAGGATGGGTGACTGCAGCCTCTATCTGCTACACATATCAATGTTTTTCTCCTTATTGCTGGATTATAGCTAATCCTGACAGTTCTTTGGTGGAAGAGCCAACAATGTGCTTTTATCTTTCCCAAAATCCCAAACAAAAATGGTGAAAACAGCATGTTTAGTTGACTGTGTAGTGAACAATAACACAAAATACATCTTTACCGCTCCAGTCACTATACTGTCTGAACCTCATTCCATAGATAATTTGCAAATTGGTAAACATTTAAATATCCTAAAAGACTCCAAAATGTCTGAAATTACAAATAAAAGTGTAAATAATGTTTTTTTTACTTCAAAATATTGTCAAAAGTTGTATATATTCCCAGAGTATCCTAGTGCAATGCAATCCTATTGTAATCCTATGATACCATTCATTTGAATGGACACAAAAAGGTCCGTATTTGCATACTGTTGCCATATGGCAACAATTATATTTTGCCAATTTACAAAAAACTCATTATATATAAACTTGTTTTAATGATACATTGTTCATGTTTACATAGTCCAGATAGTTTTCAAAGAAATGATGCATAAATTCTGAATTTTGACCATCCACAGGTAGCGGACAGGTAGTGGTGGTCACAGAGGTACCTCTCTGTAGAAATAGGAAGTACTAACAATATATCCTCATCATGTGACCGAACAATTATTTTTTTATACCAAAACTAAAATCCCCTTTTTCACATATGAATAGTAAAATATAGGTTTTGTGTTACTGCCAATTAGAAACACTAAGATAAATTAATTGTTGCCATATGGCAACAACATGCAATAGAGGGTTAAGTGGTGGTTATATGGAAATCTTGGTGCTTTTTAAGTGGGTATACTGTGTAGACCTGCGTATCATGTGGACTACACCACTGCCCTCTCCCATGTGTGCTCCTGGAGTAAATGTGACTGGTTTCACAAAATGTACTTGAGATTTGAGCTCCAACAGCCAACACAATTACCCCTCGCCCCTCTGCACTCCTGAAGTGTGTTGATTGGCTGGGGTTGTTTATGGCTAAGTCTGAGCCACTATGTTTGTTTCCAATGTGTCTCAAGTGAGTTCCTCGAAATGTGAACGTAAGATGTTTCCAGGAAAGCACATTTGAGTACACAACGGTCTCAGATAGCGCGCCGCTTAATCATTTTTAATCAGATGAAAGAGCGTATTAAATGGAATGAGAATTTGAGACATGCTGCTGTTGGTTTTAAAACATCCCGCTCCTTCAGAAGATCCCATCAGAAAGGAAAGTAGCTCAGAGCTGGCCGGCTGGCTGGCTCGTGTGTTAGTCATTTCACCCTCAGTAAGATTATCCGCCGTCTCAGTTTTAATCAGCTGTTACCGCATGCTGTCGAGGACACTGGCACACTCATAATGACTTTACTCTCTGCTCATTTACTCTGCAACTGACTCGGGATTAGTGTGTGTGTGTGTGTGTGTGTGTGTGTGTGTGTGTGTACGTGTGTGTGTGTGTGTGTGTGTGTGTCTCTCTCTGTGTGTGTGTGTGTGTGTGAGTGAGTCAGTGTTTTCTTACAGATTATTTGCAGATAAATTGCCCAAAGACTACCCATATAATAGACTCGAGGCTGGAGCAAAACCACAGATGCCTCTTGCCATTGAGCAGTGGTCAGAGATGTTCGCCCGGTCCCGAGTGATTATGAATAGCAGCGTTTTAATGTGACAGTCAGTAATTTCTCATGATGACACATGAAGGCCCCAGACACTGATTATGGCGTCTCCGTGCTGGTACCCAAATCACAGTCCTTCTCATGATCTGTCTTTTATTGGGTGATTAACTGCAGCACTTTAGGCTCTTAACACCTCTTTTCACCACTTGACCTCTTGAGCAGCGTTGGCACAGACGAGTTCTCTGGGGCATCTGTGGTGTGGGGTATTCCGGCCAAATTTCTGCCCTTCCTTCCTTCCTCCGTCTACTTTGCTCTCTACTGACTCTCTCTTTCCCCCTCTCATCTACATTTGTGTGTGTGTGGAGTAACACGTCAGTCAGATGGCATTGGTTAGACAGCAGGCAAGTTGTCAGGGGGTCTGGTGTTTCTTGTCCACTGTCTGCCAAACATCAGACAAACAATCACTTTCACCACTAGAGTAGATGAGTAGATGACCATCTATAGTCATGAAACAACAGCATTTATCGTAGAAAAAGAACCAATATTCTTAGTTTTGAGAGACTGAAAATAAACCTTTCTATTGATTTATTTGAATCATTGAAGAAAACTGAATATGTACATTTATTATTTGAGAAATATTGACAGTGTCTACCACTTTATCAGTAATGCTCTTGGTAGGGAGGTTTTCAATGCCACCCTTGCCAATGATTAAGCCTTGTCATGTAAAAACCCCATTGGGGCTGATATTTGCTTGCTAAATGAATGAAAACATATGAAATGAATAAATTCTATTGAAAGTGTTCTCTTGTGTAGGGGATAATTGGGTGAGTGGGAAATGATTGAGCACTAGATAAGAATACACTCAAGCAGGAGCACAAGTGTGTGTGTTTGCGTTTGTGAGTCCACATTTATTTTATAATGCCTTGCATGGCTGAAGTGCCCTTGAGCAAGGCACCTAACCCCTCACTGCTCCCCGAGCGCCGCTGTTGTTGCAGGCAGCTCACTGCGCCGGGCTTAGTGTGTGTTTCACTTCACTGGGATAAATGCAGAAACCAAATTTCCCTCACGGGATCAAAAGAATATATATACTTATACTCATATATACTTATACTCATATATATTTATACTTATATATACTTATACTCATATATACTTATACTCATATATACTTATACTTATATATACTTATACTCATATATACTTATACTTATATATACTTATACTCATATATACTTATACTCATATATACTTATACTCATTGCATTTATATTCTGCAACACAAACCAATATACATTTTTACAACAAAATGACCATCATTTAAATGAATTATTATCAGTATGTCTGTTGGAAATATGAGCCAGTGACCGTCCTGACCTGAGTAGACCTTAGGCACTTTGATGGCATGGCAATGAATGAGAAGGGGAAATCATGAGATTTTTTGGTTACACTTTACTTGACAGTATCGACATAAGAGTGACATGTCACTGTCATGAACGTGTCATAAACAAGTCATAAACGTTTATGACATAATGCTTCTGTTTAGATAGATAGAGATAGATAGATAGATAGATGCCTTTAATTGACAGGATAGTGGAGAATGAAAGGAAGTGAGGTTAGAGGTTAGGATTAGGGTTAGGGTTAGGATTCATGTGTCATGACAGTGTCATGTCACTCTTATGTCGATACTGTCAAGTAAAGTGTTACCTGTGGCCCCGGCCGTGGCGCAACTGGCTGGGGCACCTGCACCATACGCCGGCGACCCGGGCTCGATTCCCGGCCCGTGGTCCTTTGCAGATCCCACCCCTCTCTGTCTCTCCCACTCACTTGCTTTCATTCCCCACTATCCTGTCAATTAAAGGCATAAAAGCACAAATATATATATATAAAAAAGTAAAATGTTACCCTTTTTTTTTACTTTGTCAGTATGCCAGAGAAGTAGGCCTCTTTTGACACTGCCCCTGCCACAGAAGGTTACCACTTTTGCCTCCTGTGAGAGGCTGACAGTCATTCATTATTAGGGCTGGGCATCGAAACACGGTTCTAATATGGCACCGATGCCGACGCAAACGGTAGTAACTGCAACAAATAACAACGTGGATTTCGGTGCCTCATTTCGGTGCTTTTTTTTATACGAGGTATCACTGCATGTCATGCGCCATCTCTAACGTCTTGCTCTGATAGCAACACATCCAGATACAGTTATCTAACATATGATAACACTGGATGTATAAATCAAAGGGGTGCACCACATAGGCGAGTGGACAGTGTTTGACAGCTTGCGTGAGCCCAAGTAGCTTACTTTAAAGTGATATCGCGAGCTCCTGTCAAAATCTAGCAGTGGGCCTAGCTACACACAAGCAAAAGGCTATGAAACATCAACAGTAGGCTAGCCTATACGTTACACAATATCCTTGCTAATACGCTAACTGACATTTATTTGAAATGTTATCAGCAAAGTTGTAAGGTGAAAACTTTATTTCACGGTGTGTTGAACAACATAAATGGCATGATATTAATCTTTCATGTACATGAGGCCCATATAGCATCACAATGAATATGAAGATCATGTTAAAAGTTAGCTGGCAAAAACAAAAATATGTAGGTTACATACCTGATGTCACTGAGCTGTCAATGAGGCTATGAAACCATCTCCGTACGTTATTGCTAATTAAACTCAGCTGACTGGTGTTAGCGCATAGCCATAGTTGCTGTTAAAATGCCTACTAGGCTAGCGCTGGGAATCTAAACACTTCAACACCGACATGTAGCCTAACATGTTCAAAACTACTGCGTGTTATGGGTTAAGACATGAAATTTCTTGAAGCATTTGGGAACACACTGAATTAACTGGAAAGTAACTGGAAAGTCCCTTTTAGATTAGCTTGCTTGCAAATGCTGTTGTCCATGACCTGGCAGTTTTATGGCAAGCGATTTTAACATACCTAATGGCAAACCGCCTACACTGGGTAAACTTGAAAGCAGAGCTTACCATTGTGTGTGCATGCATGGCAAGCTGTTTTAACATTTAAATGTATTATTCGTAGGAGCAATGAGATATTGATAGTAAATTTAATATAACAGTTCAATTTCATGTTCAAATTTGTCTTATCAATAAAAAAAAAAGCAATTCATGCTTTAGACCATTTTAATTTAAAACATTTTAAAAACAAAGTACCGGTTCAGGCACATTTCGGCAACGGCACCGTTTTAAAAGTATCGATTTAGCACCGGTATCGGATAAAACCCAAACGATACCCAACCCTATTCATTATGCCTGTAAAGTGTTTTTTCCCTTAAACAAACTCTTGACAGATGTAGTGTCAAATCCACCACATTCTCCATTCTCACGCTCTATGGCAGCGTGCGTGCTGAATCCTAAACACGCCAGATAGGCCTGAATCCCAGTATCGCCCGCAGATATACCCGCTGCACACAAGTGTGTTTGAAGCGGCTTTTGAATAATTCCCTTCATCTGCTATGCTGAGCTGTGTAACACTTTTCTGGGTTATGGGGCAATTGTCTATTAGGCTTGGAGGAGGTGTGCATAATTGTGTCAATTAGAGACCTCTGTTTTAATTAAATCGCTGGTGTCAAAAGAGACAGTCCTGATTAAGTTTTGTAAATGAGGGCTAATTTCATGCTCTGATAATGAAGCGTGTTTGAGCGTGCTTCTAGAGATCTTTGCAGACACTTTAAAGATAGCTTCTTCTGCATGCTGTTCTAGATAAGCTCTTACATTTGGGAAGCTATTGTTTTCTTGGTGGAAGTTTGGATGTTATTCGTTTTTTGTCACTGAACAGCTAAGTTTTTTCATTATCTACATGTCACTGAGTGCCTAAAATGATGGAAGTGTCTGTGGGGTTTCCAGAGAATTTCTCAACTTTCTAAAATACACCAGTCAAGGCGACGTTTGTATTCCATTCAGTCTCGACAGTATTGACTGTTGGATCAATGCATCATGTTAACTAGTCCATCTTTCAAGCTAAGGCTGAGACAGACACTTCCTCCTGTGAGAATCCTTCGGAGAGAGAGAGAAGGGGAGAGGAGGGACATGGATTAGCCTCTCTGTGTGCAGAGCAGCCTGGGAGGTGAATCACTCCTGATGCGTGACTTAGAGAAAGTGCTGGTGAAACGGTGGCGGTGGCAGGCGATGACCGGCCCATGTGTAACTCCGTTGCTGGGTCATAAAGCAGGGTTAAGGAGGCCGGGGCAGTGGTCTGGCTGATTTACAGGGCTGTGCCCGATCGAGGTGCTCAAGGGACCGAGCCTGTGCATGCTCTCTTCATCTCTCACACAAATACATACACCATCTCTCACTCTCTCCTCCTCCTCTTTCCTCTCCCTTTAGCCCTTGAGATATCAATCCCCTTTCTTTCCCATCAAATAGACAAAGTTGCCCTTCATCGATTTCCTATCAGTGATGAAAAAGCAGCATTATTTCATATATATATATATATATATATATATAATGTGCCTGCAGTTGGAAATGAAAAAGCCTGGAGTGCCTCATATGTGTTGTGTACTAGTACGGTATCTGTTAAGAGATAATGCTAATGTCTCATGGAATAACATAATCTGCAGTTGCAAAATCTCTGTTAACTAAGCACTAAAATTGTGTTTTCAGCATGTTTCTTGCACCTTGTATTTTTCTTCTAAAAAGTGTTTACATCCCCATCCCCTGTCTGCTGATGCTGGGTTCCTGCAGACTGTTTATCACATATTTGCTTATTTTTTAAATCAACAACCCCCCCCCCCCCCCCTGCTGAACATTCTTTGCACATTTAGTCAACACTCCAGGAATGAAGCCCTCAGGAATGACATCTGGGAAACGTTTTTAATCATCTCTCGGATCGGCCCGCAGCATGATAGATGTAACGCCTGACCCCCTCACCGCGCTATGCATCTCAAAGGGGTGCTTCACAGCCATTCATCCTCTTATGTATCGCCTCGCCATGTGCGATCTTATGAGAAATCATCGGCAAGTATTTGTCACCGCTTTTCAACCAAGCGGATGGAAGATGGGAGTTGGGGGGGGGGGGGGGGGGGGGGGTGGTGGGTGGTTGGGGGGAGGGGGGGGGGGGGGGGTCTTGTGGCTCAAGCTGTGGCTTTTTGTTTTGTATCCCTAATGCCTGAGTCATTCAGGAGAGTATGGAGCAGCCGGGAGCGCTTATGATCACTGGAAGCACCGGAGGGGAAGCCGCTGCAATGTTTTTAATCTGCTTAAGATGAGCGCGAGTGTCCCGCTATGCTGACACCGCAGGCGTGATTCATCAGAGCACTTATCACTTAACACTTAACACTCTCGTGGAATAGTACAGCTCGCCAGTGACTCACAAGGGACGGTAACATTCGTCACCGGCCCGGCCTAATGGTTTTATTTGTCATAAACTCCACCCATAACCCATAAGTGCAATCCCAATTCTTTTTGTTAACAGAGGGCTCTTTGCTCAAAGCCTGCTTGCATCCTTCCACACTCTCTCTCAAAAAAAGAAATCCCATTCCATCCAAAATGTTGCAACTCACAAAAAAAAACGTACCCCTGTATCCATCTTGTTTACATAGGCGGGGTAAGGTGCACTTTCATTTGTTCCCTTCTCCGACCGTTTTGCCATGGAGGTCTGTGCAGTTGGAGCTTGTGAGTCACAGGCACCTCCTGTCAACTGTATTCGGCAGCACCCCCCCCTCACCCCCCGCTGTAAATATTGCAGTGTATAGAGAAACGTTTGCGTCAGCGCCACCAGCCCTCCAAAGGCTTGTTGATTTACAGATCACATCTCACCTGTCTTCATTAATTACCCCCGGATTGTGGCGCTCGCGACGTCTAATTCGTCTTTGCCGAGTTGACGGCTTAGCAGTCACTCATGAATTTCAATATTCACAAGTGAGTGAACAGTTTACCCGAGCTCGCATGGGGGAGTGGGGGGGGGGGGCAGATGGGGAGGGGGGGGTGTGGGGTGTCGGTGGCTTCGTGTTTACAGTAGATGTGTTTGGTGTGACTTTGCCTGCTGTGTGTGTGTGTGTGCGTGTGTGTGTGTGTGTGTGTGTGTGTG
>NC_055972.1:13009787-13012287 GCF_018492685.1 Alosa sapidissima | reverse complement strand
GCTCGGAGCTCTATACGTGTTGCGTTTGGCAGCTGCGGGTCCCCCACTGGAGAAGTGCAGGGAAAAGCGCTCATTTCCCCTCAAGAGGAGGCAGCTGCAACCTGCTGGCCAACGAAAACACCAGCCCTCTCAGTTCAAGCCCAGACTAACCCCCCACACCCCGCCAATACCCCCCTATACCCCCCCCCCTCCCTCTACACCACCTCCGCCCCATAAACCAGAGCGCAGACAGACATGGAGAAAATGAGACTCCTTTTTGGCACGTCTCTCTCTCTCTCTCTCTCTCTCTCTCTTCTCTCTCTCTCTCTCTGTCTCAAAGGTTAAAGAGAGGACTGAAGGCTTTGTGCTTGCAGGCTAGTTAGTCAGCGAGCTCTGGCCTGCTCAGGCTTATACGAATTAGGGTGATCAATCGAGTGCCTCTTGGTATGATGCTGTGCGGTATGATGTTTTCCTTCTTAATGATCGGTTGCAGATTTGTGTTTGTGGATGTAAGTTTCATGCAAATATTTGTAGTAATATGTGTAAACGAAGCAGTTAGTTAGATTTAGGATTCTGGAGCTTTAGCAGGAATATTGGCTGGAATGTAGTTAAGCTTCTAATACACTGGGTGTGTTTTTTGGCTCGGTGCTCTAGCAGGGTTACTAAGGGTTGCTAATTATGACTGTAAACTGAGAAGAATTTAGTTTTCATGAGCAAACAGGTATTTCTTTCCTCTCCCTGCAGAGTGCATTCGTCGTGGAGTGTGAGCAGCGCGAGCATAGCTACAGTAATCCAGACCACACAGTCGCTGTGTCAACATTTGTTTTCCCAGCAAGAGCGCTGTAGTGTTTTATTTCGCAGGACCATATGTCTTGGCTAAGATGTCCGCTGTATTCTGTCACAGGATTGCAAAGCAAATCGGGGAAACTTTAGTTGGTTTGTGTGTGTGTGTGTGTGTGTGTGTTTGTGTGTGTGTGTGTGTGTGTGTGTGTGTGTGTGTGTGTGTGTATATACTGTATTGTGGGTATGTATGTTTGTGTGTATGTGTCTATAAGCTGCTTTTTTTGTGTGTCTGTGTGCCTTATATGTATCCATTGCATTTGTGTGTATGTGTGTTTGTGCATACAAGGGGGTGCTTGGGGGGACACATTGCCTTTTGTTTAAGACCCACCCATTCTCCCACTGCGCTGTTGAACATGATAAGTCATCCTTTAATTTTGAAATATCACTGCGCGCGCCGCGGCCCCCTAGTGAGCAGGACCTGAGAGCTAATTGTGAAGCAGGCTGCACCACTGAGGCGGCTCCCCCACTGAGTTATGGAGCTCGTCTGAAGAGTCTCGCACTGATGCTAGCGACGGCCTGCGGCCCCTGTGTGAGTGTGAATCTCTAACCATTAATCACCACCGCCCTCTCCTCTCCTCTACTCTCCTCCTCTCTCTTCCTCCTCTCTTTTCTTTTCTTTTCTTTTCTTTTCTTCTTTTTTCTCCTCCTCTCTTCTCTATTCTCCTCTCTTCTCTATTCTCCTCTCTTCTCTCCTCTCCTCTTTTCTTCTCTTGTGCTTTCTCCTCTCCTCTCTTATCTCCTCACTCATCTCCTCTTCTCTCCTCTCTCTGCTCTCCTTTCTTCCTCTCTCCTCCCCTCTCTCTCTTCTCCTCTCTCCTAACCTCGTTGGAGGTCCTTTCATAAGGCCCCAATAGAGAAGTGAACAGACGATCTACATGGAGGCTGGTTCACGGGGCCATAGCTACAAACAGACACGTGGCACACCTTAGTCCAGCAGTTGGGAGGGAGTGTTTGTTTTGCGGGGCTGATGAGACAGTAGACCACCTGTTTATGTACTATGAAAGGCTGGGGGGGGGCTTTTTGAGCTCTTGAATAGGTGGTTGGGGAAGTTAGGGGTTGCTTATTCCCATCGCCTTTTATTGGGGGCCAATGTATCTGGTGAGGAGGAGGTATGTATGGTGCATTTCTTGTTGGGGGCAGCTAAGTTGGCTGTTTGAAAGACCAGGGATAGTAGGATGCTGGGAACTGGATCAGTGGACCCGGTGGAGGTTTTCAAAGGGATGGTGGCTGGTCTCCTATTATAGTATGGAGTTCTCCTATTATAGTATGGTTAGGAACATTGAGAGGTTTCTGGATGTGTGGGGGGGTTGTTTTGTGAGGGTGGGGGGTATGATCAGGTGCATTTTAAGATATGATGTATTGGGATTTTTTATGTATGAATGTATTTATGTATGTTTGTATGGGATATGGGTTTGCATCAGGCATGTGTTACATGGTTTGTATGTTTGTAGAGTTTTGCCCTTGCATGAGTGGACTTGATGACTTGATGGGTTGATAAATGATTCAATAAATGGCTGTTGAACCTCTCTTCTCCTCTCCTCTCTCCTCTCCTCATGTAATCTCCTCTTCTCTTCTATCCTCTTCTCTTTTGTTCTCTTCCCCTCTTTCCTCTCCTCTCTCCTTTCCTCTCCTCTCTCCTAACCTTGTCTCTCCTCTCCTCTCCTCTCTCCTAACCTCA
>NC_055972.1:12999787-13004787 GCF_018492685.1 Alosa sapidissima | reverse complement strand
ACCCAGCTGTTATTGGTTAATTCCACACTGCAAGCCAGCAGTCAGAAAGAGAAGATAATTGGCATTAAACATATGCTCTCTGAAGCTGCAGCTAAAGCTGCTATCGTAAAGAATTAAAAGCTGTTAATAATTGATTGGCTGGAATCACTGGCATTCGTCACTTTATATTTTCTCTGCTTTGTGTTTGAGTTGCATCATTGCAGATGTTTCCTGATGATTATGTACATAATATTTATAATTAATGTAAGTATAAATTATACAGTACATATATACACATTTGTAAAATTTATATGTAAAATTATATATATATTAAGATATAGCTCCAGCAAGAGTGATTCACTACTGTCAGCTCATTAAGTAGATCTTTGTAGGCCTTTTATCTGTTTACACCTGAGCCCGATTGGCCCTTTGGCATGTTTCACACGTTTGAGTTATTAGGGTTAGTAACACTCACGTTTCCTGTTCATTTAGTAATTTTGCCACAGAAAACTTCCTGGGTTTTGCGCTGAAAACTGTTTTCTTTTCTCTCAGTGTGTGTTCAATTATACAGGTGGGGTGGCCTCCCTCGATCCTCTGATTGTGATTACCAGAACAAAAAACAACACACACACACGCAGAGACACACACACACACACACACACACACACACACACACACACACACACACACTCATTAGCACCATGTGGTCTGCTGTTCTGCGAGGCCGCAATGCTCACAGCCTGCCTCGTCTCTGTCCCACAGCGAACTCATCCTGTCCAACATCGATGTCAGCGCTTCCGGCATCTGGCAGTGCCACGTGACCAGTTCCCGTGGCAACAGCTCGCGCAACATGGAGATTGTGGTTCTGGAGACGTCGGCACCGTACTGCGCGGCGGAGAGAGTCAGCGGTAACAAAGGAGACTTCAGGTGGGCATGGATGAGACGGAATGTGGAATGAGCGTCGTGTTGAACCACATCAAACCACTGGCTTTTAACAGAATTATGCAGCTTTGTTGTTATTGATTATTTATTGATGATTTGCTTAGATTAGGTACATGTTGTGATGTGATTGTGACATTGAACTCATTCAGTAATAAATAGGGAGCCTCAGATCTGCCTACTGTTGTGCAGATGTCACTTTGAGACCTACATCAAAGTCCTTTTAGGCAAGTCCCTCCACTCGGCGGCCATATACCAACGTTTTATGGGCACTCATCGGGCACAGTCTTTGGGTCGAACTGCGCGTGCGCAAGGCTTCACGACACCAATTTTGCTCCAGCTGCGAGCTCACAACACATGATTGGCACGATGTCTTCACAACACACCATATGATTGGCTCAATGTATTCACATCACACCACATGATTGGCTCAATGTATTCACATGTCAACGTTTTGCCGAGGAAGGGGTGGGATATGTGTAGACAACGGCCATATTGGCGTGACAAACTAGCCCCATGCATTTCTATGGAGTATTTTTTGAGTGCTGTGTCTCCACATTAGAAAGTCTCTGCCTACATCCTGCAGTCGGGAGGTTTAAACACAACACTAAATGAGTCGTGTGTCTGCCATGAATCTTTGCACGTAAACTAGCAGTTAAAAATCGATACATTTTAACAAAACATGATACTGTAGTACTTAAGTGCATTTTCTCATACTCTACTGTATGTTATGGATAGAGAAGGGATTCAATCTAGGTAATCAACTGAATCTAGATTATAGTGTAGGCTATGTACCAGTATTATATACTGTAGTATCACCAGACACAGAGGATATATATATATATATATACAGTAGCAGGGATTCCCAAACTGTGGTACACGGGCTACCACTAGGGGGTACGCGAGATGAAAAGGGAATGTCGGAAAGATGTTAAAAAATATGAATTAATTAATAATCTAATTAATTCATAAATAATAAATAATTTTGAATCAGGTTATAATGATATGGAAACATGAAATTAAAGGAAATCATTTGTAAATTGTAAAAAAATATAGTAGGCTATGTTTTCATTAAAAAATAAGTTACCTACAATGCACATGATTTCCTTCGGGCAGCCAGAATTTATGGCGCGATATAGTTCTGTGGAAGTATAGGCTAGGTAGAAGGCTATGCAAACATGGAAAACTGACTAAAAACAGGGACACTGTCCAAAAGGTCTAATTAAAGCGATCGAAGAGGAGAAGCGAGAGAAACAGAGCAGGAAACAGGTAACGATGCGATGGGGCAGAATGATGACGGCGGTGGAGCGGAGGGGGGTAAAAGAAAAGACACAGAAAAAACAAAAGTATGATGAGGCATATCTAGGCCTAGGCTTCACCTGGATTGGAGAGACACACTGTCCAAAGCCACAGTGCGTGGTTTGCGTGCTATCTAACCAGTCTAATGTTGTTCTCAACACTGTTTTTTTTTTTTATCGTGAGAGCTCATAGACCCCGCCACCGATCACAGATTCACAGATTCACCATGGCAACTAGAGCGGCTTCATTGCTTCTTCTACGGTGTAAAGTAGGTAGCGATAGCCTTTTCACAACAGAAACAAACAGCAACACCTCTGTTTAGGAGAATATTGCAACTAGTGTTGCGACCACCATGCGCGAAATGGTTAGGCTACGGCGTTCCCGTGACGTCACATTGTCACATGAAAGGTCAGGTCGCGAGTATGTAAAAGTTAATTAATGATCACAAACATTTACATAATGACAGTGGGTATAGTTATATGTGATAACAATGTGTAGTGGGTAGTGGAGTAACTATTGGTTTCCGTTTTTGGTGACTGCTGACTGAGATAAGGGATGAGATTAAATAGATCCTGGAACTTAGCCTGGTCTGGAGCAGGCTACTGTAGCTCCACAGAATAAATCGCCTTGGTAACTTATACCATAACATATCCTGCTGCCCCCCATCCCGCTTTTGTGCAACCGGATCACAGATAAATTGAGCCAGGATAACCAAGATATCCCGGCTTAATCCCTTATCCTAGTTTTGTACAATAGGCCCCAGTTGCACATTTTGATTTTGTTATTTGTTTTCTTGTAGGGTGGCTAGTTAAACATGATGTCTGTAATGCGTCAATAGAATGTGTTGCTTTTTTATGTGTCGGATGGTGGGGGTGCGGGGGAAAAAAGTTTGGGAACTGCTGATATATAGTGTGTGTGTGTATATATATATATATATATATATATATATATATATATATATATCCTCTGTGTCTGATGATACTATAGAATACTGATACATAGCCTACAGTATATTAAAAACAGATACATTTCAATTAAGGATATATCCTTTCAGAGACTGTTAGTAGTTTTGAAAGTGTCATTCCATTGAACTCTGTGTATAAAACCCTCAGTGAACATGAAAGACAGAAATGGACTCTGAAGCCGTGAGAGTGTGTCTGATGGAGTTTATTTTCTGTGGGACTGAAGCATCACCTCTGCAGCTGTTTTTCAGCTGCCCGGTGGAACTAATGAGCTGAAGCCGGGATGTGAGGCCAGCCCTGTCTGCCGGCCAGACCTGTTATGGTTATTATTGTTGGTCTCTCTGTTGTTTTTTTGTTGCCGTTGTTGTTAGTGTTATTGTTGTTGTTGACTACACTCTGTCGTTATTCCTCTGTACCCTGTGCCTAATCATTGGTGCATTGAATTCGGGAGCGGATGCGTGTGTGGCTTTGCTGACTGGAAATGTAATGGCCTGGAAAATGAGTCTCGCTGTTTGTCAGTGGAGGAAATTAGTGCCATATACTGCTTAAGTGGCCGCTGAGCCTGGTTGACAAAGGAACAGAGCAGAGGAAGATGATTTTTCTCTCTCTCTCTCTCTCTCTGTATGTTTCAGGAAAGTGGGTTGAAAAATATGCAATGGTACCTCAACTGAGTGTTTTTCATCTCTTTCTCTCTTTCTCTCTCTTTCTCTCTCTCTCTCACTGTCGTCTCTAGTTTTTTGATGTCTCTGTTTTACGTCTTTTGATGTTCCATTTCAATTTGTATTGATGTTGTTTCTCCTCTTGATGTTTTTCTAACTTTTTTCATTTTAAGTGATTTTGTTCCATAGCATGAATGTGTGTTTATTTGTCTGTACATTTGTATTCATGAACAGTACATGAACAGTATACAAATAGTATTGAGATAGGGTGTATGTGTGTGTATATGTATGTATGTATTGAGATATGGTGTGTGTGTGTGTGTGTGTGTGTGTTTGTATTTTTTGTGTTGTATATGTATTGAGATATGGTGTGTGTGTGTGTGTGTGTGTGTGTGTGTGTGTGTGTGTGTGTGTGTGTGTGTGTGTGTGTGTGTGTGTGTGTGTGTGTGTGTGTGTGTGTGTGTGTGTGTGTGTGTGTGTGCGCACAGGTGGCCTAAAACCCTGGCAGGGATCATAGTTACCCTGCATTGTGCTGCTCCCAAGAAGACCGCGTGGCGTCGGTGCGACCGCTCCGGGCGCTGGGCAGAGGAGGACTACACCCAGTGCCCCTACGCCAGCGAGGTCACACGGGCACTCCACCAGCTCACCAAGGTATTGCCCGCTGCTGCACACCTACTGGACTCTCACATGCAGTCTCAGTGCAGGGAATTTAGACTTGTTATTGTGTGTAACACAGGCAATGATTACAGGCCATAGATATCCACTAAAGGGTTATTGAACCTGGTCAAGGTGGGCTATACATTTGCATACACACACACACACACACACACACACACACACACACACACACACACACACACACACACACACACACACCAGAGTTTCCGCTAGGAAAAAATGGTGCCGGTCAAAGTGACCGGCAGAGGTTTCGTTTTCCGGACATTTTGATGATATGCCGGTCAAATATCCTATTATCGCTTCTTAATTACCTAGTCAAGTTGAGGGAGACAGGCTATGTAGCTTAAAGAATGACATAATCAGGCTGAATAGAATGCAACATGTTCATTAGCCTAACTTAAGTAAACATGCCTAACAAGATCTCGCCAGTATGTTTTCATGGACAGCGAGAGTCCGCTTCGTTCATTGTTTTAAAAAGGCTACG
>NC_055972.1:12987287-12989787 GCF_018492685.1 Alosa sapidissima | reverse complement strand
TTTCCACAAATCACAGCTCCATTGCTCCTGTGACCCTCTTTCCTACGCCCTTACCAAACCATCCCCAAACCCACCCCACCCCACACCACACCACCCCACCCATCACTTCCCCACCCCACCCCACCCCACCCCACACCACACCACAACACCCCACCCATCACTTCCCCACCCCACCCCACACCACACCACACCACCCCACCCATCACTTCCCCACCCCACCCCACCCCACACCACAACACACCACCCCACCCATCACTTCCCCACCCCACCCCACCCCACACCACAACACACCACCCCACCCATCACTTCTCCACCCCACCCCACCCCACACCACACCACACCACCCCACCCATCACTTCCCCACCCCACACCACACCACACCACCCATCACTTCCCCAGCCCACCCCACACCACACCACACCACCCCACCCATCACTTCCCCACCGCACCCCACCCCACACCACACCACAACACACCACCCCACCCATCACTTCCCCACCGCACCCCACACCGCAACACACCACCCCACCCATCACTTCCCCACCGCACCCCACACCACAACACAACACACCACCCCACCCATCACTTCCCCACCGCACCCCACACCACACCACACCACACCACCCATCACTTCCCCACCCCACCCCACACCACACCACACCACACCACACCACCCCACCCATCACTTCCCCACACCACACCACACCACACCACCCCACCCCACCCATCACTTCCCCACCCCACACCACACCACACCACACCACCCCACCCATCACTTCCCCACCCCACCCCACACCACACCACACCACCCCACCCATCACTTCCCCACCCCACCCCACACCACAACACACCACCCCACCCATCATTTCCCCACCCCACCCCACCCCACACCACACCACCCCACCCATCACTTCCCCACCCCACCCCACACCACACCACCCATCACTTCCCCACCGCACCCCACACCACACCACACCACACCACCCATCACTTCCCCACCGCACCCCACACCACACCACACCACCCATCACTTCCCCACCTCTCCTTATCCTCCTCCTCTATGGTCATGGACTCAAGCAGCTGGGCTTTCTCTCTCTCTCTCTCTCTTGTCTGAGTGGATATGAAATAGAGATTAAGGTTGGAATGACTTATGCAGGTCACATAAACCGGCATATTGAGAGTGGAGACGCTGGAGGATACGATCGATTTTGAATCTCATATACTGCGCGCTCAGAAGCAAATACAAGTAAAATAATAAATTCTTGCTTAAAGGCAACAATTGCTTGTTTGTACTAAAGTTTTACCATGAAATAATCTCATAAAAAAGTCAATTGCTGAGTGATTACTGAGTTTTAAAAACTGTTTTTAAACTGCTGATTAGATATTCTGTTGAGACAATGACAGGATTCTGCCCTTCACTTAATAACGTAGCGCAACTTTAACTCCCTAACTGCCACAAGGACAGGGTCATCAGTATGCACCAGTACCACCCCCCCCCCCCCCTCACATACACACAGATATACACACACACAACTCTCCCACATACACACATGTGCGCACGCGCACACACACACACACACACTCTCACTCAGACATACTCACACACACACACACACACACCCTACACATAGACTAACATAGACGAAGGACATTTCTTAATTGCTCTGCAGTTAGTCTGCATGTGTGCCATCTGTGAGCTTTGCGGTTCCTTCAATTAAAATTCATAAGCTAAATAATAGATTAGTGAGATGGTTAGACGGTTCCACCACAAGCGTCTTGTTCCACCGCTAGCGTTCCAGGGGCGCTAATTATGCTAACACCTCGTTAGCCTCTCCTCACCTTCTACAGTAGCAAGTTTTTTTCCAGCAGAGTATAGGGGACATAGGCTGGCAAAGTTTCATATCTGGACAGTGCAGCTGTTAATTGCTATGCATACCTAAATGACAGTGGTGGTGGTGTGTGTGTATACATGTGGTTGGGAGAGGGGGGCCTGTTGAATACAAGCCAGTTTCCGTCACAGTGAGTGCCAACGTTTTAATGCTCATTTATAGCTGTCCCAGATGTAGCCTGATTTAAGTGTCGGGAAGTAGCCTCAGTCTCAAGGATGGTCAGTGTGCCCGTTCCGATGTGGCCTGCCAGACATGCTGTGAATTACTTCATATTGTGTCTCCTTATCACTGAATGTGATTAAAACTGACTTCTCGTAGGACTGAGCTACCGCAGCTGTGACTGAAAAAGGTGAAATCAGGGAAGTTAGGACACTACCTACATGAATGGACTTGGTTCCTAGCGCTCACATTTCTAGAAACTTCAGCGAGCCAGACAGGCCCTCCCCTCATGACATGCAAGCAAATTCATGACTGCCATCAAATAGAGTCCAGGCACACAGGCATTTCACCTCACATGCATTGGTGGCCCACATAATCTAATATAGCTCTGTACTGTGTGTGTGTGTGTGTGTGTGTGTGTGTGTGTGTGTGTGTGTGTGTGTGTGTGTGTG
>NC_055972.1:12939787-12984787 GCF_018492685.1 Alosa sapidissima | reverse complement strand
TCGACCATAAATCCATTAGAGCTTTAAGCTTGGTTTGCGAGACCATATACTTACATATCTCTGCTGTCGTCACACGCGGTACGCGCGTCTCACGCGCTAACGTCATCCAGCTGCCGCTAACTGTGGGCATAGATCTGAGTTAATCTAACTGACTACATAGATCTAAGAAAACTCCTTTTCTTCGTTTTCTTCCTTTAAGAAGAAAAGCAGAGAGGGGAATCAAAAGAAGATGAAAGATGAAGGGGAAAAAAGGGGTTGTAGGGTTGTTTGTCCTTCTCCCGGGTGAACTTGCTCCTCTGAGGTAGTGGGTAATTTACGAGGGGCGGTTGGGGTAGGGAGACTCCCTAAAAGACTCACTCTGGGGAGCACACTTCAGCGGCAGGCTCTCTGTGGATAACAAATGGCCAGGGGAGCTGGGGTTGACTGTGTGCCGATCAGATAGAGGAGAAGGGGGTGGGGTGGGGGGGGGACTCTGGCTCCAAAGAGAGAAACCCTCCTCGGTGAGCTGACAGAGCCTCCTGCCTGTGAGCTGAAACAATCACAGTGCTTGTGTGCATGCATATTTCAGATCCCACACTTTGGAGCAGAATGCAAATGGGCCGTGTGAACACCAATAGAGGAGGAACTCACTCAGGCAGCGAAGGAGAAAAAGTTCCTGTGAAAGACTAATGATCTTTCCTTTAGCTTACCTTATTTGCCCCCCTAGTATACCACACATTTCCTTATCTCTTTCAGTGTAATTCAATTATGAAAGTTAGGATCTGATGATATCTGGTGATAGCAACCACATTGTAATGCGCTTTATAATTGAAGATATGCCACACATACGTATTCTCACAGATATATTTCCTGAGCAGGTGTGAGGTCAAACTATGTGACAGGCATTCTGTCGTTGCTCTTATTTTCTTGTTCTATCTTCGGTTCTCTGATTTCATCTTTCTGCCTCTCTCTCTCTCTCTCTCTTTGCTGCGCACACACACACGCACACACACACACACCCGCTTCCCTTCTTTCTGGTGCACAAGCAGAATTCTAGCGGTTGTAAATCCCTGTGGATTAGCGAGGACATAAGACCGAGAGTCCTTGTCTGATGATTGGTACATTGTTTCAGACCACTTGGTCTTTCTCAGCCTCTGCCAGATTGAGAGAGGATGAGAGGGAGACAGATCGACAGAGAGCTCATGAGAGAGAGAGAGAGAGAGAGAGAGAAACAGAGAGAAGGAGAGAGTGATGGAGCAAGAGAGATGAAAAGAAATGCAACTTCAATCTCAGATAACACTGTGTTCCCAGCTATTGCACTTGCACCTGTATTTTGTGAGACCCTTGAGCGGATATGGGTGAAGCCTCCGCTGATGTATAAAGCTGTCAGTGTGGTGTCAGTGTGCTTTTTGATGCCTTTTGGGAGCCCAGCCTCACTCACACCACCCGAGCCTCGGAAGACTGGCAGTGATATTTTGAGTAATGCCTTTGAATATTAAATATGAATTCTGATACGACTGCACTGAGCTCCCGGAACTTTTCAGCTTTCGGCAGGTGACAACAACAGCGACAGCAGCTGAATAATAATCTCCTGATCCCGCCAGTATTTGTGTTTCCCAATTTGTCTCTTCCCTGGAGGCACCGCTGAATTGATAGGTGCTAATAACAACCGGGGCCAGAAATGTTGTCGGTTTTACGACTGTGTGCACAGGATGTCATTTCTGCCACACTCTCTCTCTCTGTCTCTCGCTCTCTCTCTCTCTTTCTCACACACACACACATACAAACACACACTCCCTTGTCAGTTTTTTTGCCACCCGAGCAGGCTACCCTGGAGCGTGTGTAGCGGGCTTGGCAAATTACGTTTGGCACTGCACTCGCTCCTGTGGCGCGGCTCGATGGAAATCAGTTTTTACCCCTGCGGAGCTGGGCCACCGGGCGGTCGTCCCCCACCCAACGCGCCCTTTCCACTCAGCATCAGCCGTGAGAGAGCTCTTCAATCAGGCCTCTCGGCAAGTGCTGCACCGCACTGCACCGCGCCCACTTTTAATAGCCAGGCTGCTGTCGCTGATTTGGATGGCTTTTCAATTAAGACAGTTGGTGCCTGGCAAGGGTGGCGTAACTGGCTGGGGATTGATCTGCTTTGGGTAGCAGAGGCACTGTGGGTCTTGTTTTTTTTATTATTTTTTTTATTGCCAGCTCTCTGGTCTATTTCAGTGATTCTCAACTGCTGTACTGTGAGGCAAAATGAGGTGTGGACTTTTGAGGAACCCAATGTGTTTGTTATACGGGCTAGAGAGCTGTTTTATTCTGATTAGGTTTTTATTGAAAGTTTTAGAAGACAATCAAAACCAAAACAAGCAAACATGACCGTCATCACACTAAAAACAAAAGTCAAAATCAAGGATAAAAGTTGTACATCACTTTAAATAAAAGATAACAGAGAAGAAAGGCCCATTAAATAAAATAAAATAAACAACATTTTACAGATACATGCATCATTGGTCTCTAACAAGCCTATTCAATCTACCATGATAGGCAGACACAGTTTGTGGTTTCTCCTCTGGTTGAGTGCCTGTTTTTCTAAGCTCCTTGTTCCAAGTTAGCCTGGTAAACCATGACTCTTGACTACGTAGACGGCAGAGCCAAGTCCCCTCAATGGGTAATGCTTTTCACTGTGAGCACATAAGAGCGTATACCTTGGTGATTGATTTACATTTAATAAAAAAAAAATGTAAAAAAGGCAGTCGCGGCCTACTGGTTAGGACTTCGATCTTGTAACCGGAGGGTTGCCGGTTCGATCCCCGACCAGTAGGAACGGCTGAAGTGCCCTTGAGCAAGGCACCTAACCCCTCACTGCTCCCTGAGTGCCACTGTAGCAAGGCAGCTCACTGCTCCGGGTTAGTGTGTGCTTCACCTCACTATGTGTTCACTCTGTGCTCTGTGTGTTCACTAATTCACGGATGGGATAAATGCAGAGACCAAATTCCTTGTATACGCAAGTATACTTGGCTGAGAAATCTGATTTACATTTACATTTTTAACCCATCCCCGAGAATACTGGCTGTTGTTAAACCAATGATAGTGGATGTGTTTCACGCATCACAATTAACACCACATGCCATTAATGATGAGTATAATCTTAAATAAAGCGATAATTAAATAAAAAGCCTGGGATGTCAAACATTTGCTGTAATTGCTGAAGAAATATTTTTTAAACGCATCAATGACACTGACTCTTAATTAAAAACGGTTTTAAGTGGTCATAAAGTGGTTATACAGTAACCAAATAGGCTACAGTTCTATTACACAGCTCAGTCAACATCATGTGATCATATACCCATCACTGAGGTCTCAGCGCATTAACACTCTGTACAGAAAACATATGGGCATAAGAATGAGCACTCCTGTTATAGCCTATAATAATGCGTGTGACGTGTTTCATAATCAGTAGCCATAAGTGGGTTCTGGTTTGATCTTTGATGTGTCTCAGCCCCAAAAATGCTGAGAACCTCTGGCCTATTTAGTAGGTAGCTAGGGTTGTGGGTTACACCATCCGTTGAATATTTTCTGCATTATTGTAGTTTAAAAGTTTAATATGTCATCGCTAAAGGTCATTCCATTGTAAATGTATGATTAAGCACACATTCAGTATATACACATAGTCAGTACACATACAAAGACATACACACACACACACACACACATATACACACAGAAGAAAGGCTTTGTAGACAGCCCACAGAGAGTTTCCTTTCATATTCCGTGCACATATGCCAGTGAGGGCTGAGGAGTTAAGTGTGGCACCTCCTTGTCTCTGGTGGCCCACGTCTCCTCTGCCAGAAGTCTCTGTGTTCAGCTTGCAAGGGCCCTCAGGTAATTTATTCATTAGATTCCTAATTTGATGATCTTTAATGAGCATGCATGTCTAGGTGTGTGTATTTGTGTGCGTGTCTGTCTGTCTGTGTGTGTGTGTGTGTGTGTGTGTGTGTGTGTGTGTGTGTGTGTGTGTGTGTGTTTGTAGTGTGCTTGCACGGAGACTAAGACTCACCTGAATGCACCCTCCGCGGCCGCCCACCACAGACAGGAAGCTGTGCCGAGTGACTGCAGTTAACTGATTAAGAATTTATAAACGAGGCCCCGTGTTTGTGAGCAGAGTTAGTTGTGCACTGTATGTTTGTGGCAGTCATAGAGTGTTGGAGTGGAGGTGACAAGGCAGTGTGTGTATATGTGTGTATATGTGTGTGTGTGTGTGTGTGTGGGGGGGGGGGGGTTATTGGCCGTTCTGCACACAGAAGGAAGCACACATACAAACGCAAGCCTGGCCTAGAGCCATAGATTATTTACAGGTAGTGAGGACTGTGTGCTGTTAGCTGTGCTTAACAGCAATGAACACGAACCAGGCTATTGAGTATTTATGGGAACCGAGGGATGTATTCTGTTAGCATAGCTTAGCGCAATGAGCTATCAGAGTAGTAGTGCCATGAGGCATCTAGCTCTAGTGAGAGAGAATCTACTGGTGTAGTCTTCTTAAAGCAACTGTGACAGATGAAATAACACATAATTGCAACTATGTATGTAAGGAAATGGTATGGTATGAAATGGTGTTTGTACTAGCGCAAGGAAATCAACAACTTGATCTCCTGTGCACAGCAAATGTATCACACAGCTCCATATAGTAAGTTGTGCAACCTGGCCATGAAAGCATTCATAATCATTAATCCATGTTATACATAAATGACACCGTCTGTCCAGGGTTGTACTTTGTAATTCTCAAGTGGATTTCCTGTATACAGGTCTGTGCTATTCTCACAATGTTGTTTTGATTGGACATGGTGAATGGTGATTTGATCACATCAATTTGGCCCAGAGTCAAAGAAACTGCAGATTTAGCCCCCCCCCCCCCCCCCATCCCAAATAGCTCTGCTGTTAAACACACACCTAAATGAACATGATTTACCATTCACAGGGGATAGCAGCATCTGCCAGATGACAATAACGATCATTCCAACCATTTTTACCTAATGGACAGAAACCATATGCCAGTCATGAGACAATCTCCTTGTGTTCTATCTCGTGTAATTATTCTAAGCAAGTGGTGGGCTGTTTGGGAGGCATGATTTATTGCGCTTTTGAGTGAATTGTAAAGGGGGTTTGGGAGAAGTGCTTGGCTGAAGTGCTAAGTGCTGTTGTAAGCCAGCCAGGAGGCATACCTGGCCTCAAACTCTGAATGTGAGTCTCTCTTTATAATGATGATGTTTCAGAGCATTGAATTACTAGCCCAGTCCTTACCCCCTCTCTCTCTCTCTCTGTCCCTCTCTCTTTTTCTCTTGCTCATTTAGTTTTATTTAACATTAATATGCCACAGAAAAACAGTACCGCAGTACCAGATATTTTATTTGTTCTTATTGATAGGACAGGCTTAGCTTAGTGGGGACAGTTTCATTACAAGATCTCTCTCACACACACACACACGCACACATACGCACACACACATCTTTTGCTCTGGTTCTGAGCAATTTCCTCCCCCATGTCTATGAAGGCTCTTTCCCATACAGAAGATGAATGACTCGATACGGATATGGCAGTTACGTGTTAACCCATGAAATGTCAGGAGAGGAGCACTTCTCTTTCATCATCCTCAGCACCAGGCACCTGAAAAATGGGCTTTTGCTACATGAGCACGTCCACGCCATGAATCAGGTGATGTGGAGCCGCAGTGGCGTGCGGGTCTGGACACACACACATATATACACACATAGATATACTGTACACCAATACATAGACACACACACACATGCACACGCACACACACACACACACACACACACACACACACACACACACACACACACAGGCACAAACACACTCATGTCTCATAAACACGCACGCACACACACACACACACACAGGTACACACAGACTCATGTCTCATAAACACACACACATAAACAGGCACACACACACAGGGTGACTAAGTGCATAGTACTCAGATTGGACCCAGGGCTCACAGCACGCTTCCTTCTGCCAATCACAGGGTACAGTCCAACAGCTAAGGCCCAAGCAAAGTATCTGATGCACTCACATAAATAGACACACACAGACACATATATACACACAGGTAGATATACACACACAGACAGTAGACACACACACACACAGACACATATATACACACAGGTAGATATACACACAGACAGTAGACACACACCACACACACACACACACACCATACCTGTCAACACTCCCGTTTTTCCCGGGTTTCTCCTGTATTTCAAGGTCATCTCCCAGCACCCTCCCGTTTTGTTATTTCTCCCGGAAAACTCCCGTAATTTGCATGGCCATCAAACTTCCATTTTAAAATCATTGATCCATTCAGGTTGTCAGATTGTATATGAAATACACCCTACACATACATGATCACTTAGTTTCAATTTCAAACGTTTTGTCATAGGCTAAAACCCTGGCAACCCAAAACCCAAATAAGGAAGCGGGTGCCAACTGCGCAGCCAGAGTCTCGTCGTAAGCAAGCGGGCTAGTTGAATGGCCTACTCCAGAACTAGCTGTTGTGAAATTGTTGGGAATTTAATTGATTAACACATCACATAAACTGTTATTTAGTGTTGTTGATAGCCTACACTGAACTTGTTCCCTCGGAACCAAATCTGACAGCAAGCAGCTTTGGAGTTTTGGAAGTAGGCTGCAGGCAGGCAGCTGGTGGATACATAACTGGCATGCGTAAGGTAAGGTAAAAGCAACGACCGAAATGCAGTGTTGACACACGTGTATGAAACGTATTAAATATGCAAACACTGATCCGGTATAAACACTGACCCCCCCCCCCCGAAAAAAAGATCTCCCGTTTTTGAAAAGCTAAATGTTGACAGGTATGACACACACACACCACACATATATACACACAGGTAGATATACACACAGACAGTAGACACACACACACACACACACACAGACACATATATACACACAGGTAGATATACACACAGACAGTAGACACACACACACAGGCACATATATACACACAGGTAGATATACACACAGACAGTAGACACACACACACACACACACATGCATACACACACACCAAACAGAAACAATCAAATCTTGATTGATCTTTCTCTCAGGCATGCATTTTCTTAGGCAGAAAACAAACGGCACTCATTTGTGTGACACTGTCAGCTCAGAGTGCACCTCCTCCTCTTCATCTCCGTGATCCTCCTCATCCACCTCCTCCTCTGGCGCGGCACACTTGAGCACTTGAGTTGGAGCGCTCCAGGGCCGTGTTGAGAGGGAAACTCTCCCGCGTCCTGCCTTGATCGTGTGCATGGAGTGGACGAGGCTTTGAACATCAGTCGGCCTTTCTGCTGCTTTGACGCAAGGGTTCCCCCCCCCCCCCCCCATGTCTCATTCAGCCCCAGGCTGGAAGCTCTGATTACTGCAGCTTTTTTAAAAAGTAGACATACACCCACCCACCCACACACACACACACACACACACACACACACACACACACATACTCATCCACACCAGCCTGTAGACATCGCCGAGAGGCCTTTTGTCAAAGAGGAAGTTGAAAGTAAAAGGGGGGGTCAGCTCAGGTTTTCGTTTACAGGCTGTCTGCCAAATCGCCGATTGGTATCCCCTGGCCTTTGCTGTGGTAATTCGTTGACATCCATAATTGTGAGGAAATGAGAAACTTCAGTGAACGTCAGTGGAAGGAAAGAGAGGTACCCACGCTTGGAGAGGAAGAGAGAGAGAGAGAGAGAGAGAGAGAGAGAGAGAGACAGGGAGAGAGAGAGAGAGAGAGAGAGAGAGAGAGACAGGGAGAGACAGGGAGAGAGAGAGAGACAGGGAGAGAGAGAGAGAGACAGGGAGAGAGAGAATGGCCATCGAAAGTCAATTATCCATACAAATGCATGTGAAATGACACGGAAAAGGAGTACAGCGAGGGATCCCGACGGGAGGCTGATCCCCGAGCCGTGCGTGTTGTGCCCGGGCACCGGGGGAAGAGAAAGGCCCGCGTGCACGCGTGGAGACGTCCCAGCAGCTCCTCTTTTGTATCAATCAGACACTCTCGGAGCGGAAGCCGGACGATCCATGGAGCCATCGCACACACGCCCCGGGCCCCGACCACTACCACCACCACTATACCACCATCAGCGCCCGTAGTAGACGCACAAGCCTCGTTTGGCTCCCTTGAGAGGGTGCAGAGTGAGGGGGCAGTGGTGGGGGAGGTGGTAGTTGCGGGGGTCTGTGGAGGCTAGGGGGGGGTGGGGGTGGGGGTAGGAGTGGGAGATGGAGCACTGGAGCATGGGCTCTCTGAGAGGATTATTTAGATGGGGAGAGATGCAGCGGAATTGGTGCTAGAGAGTTATTGAACGAAAACGAGAGAGAGAGAGAGAGAGAAAGAGTCTGCCTAGGCTGCTTCTGCAGTCTTGGCACGAGTCTCTCTCTCTCTCTCTCTCACCTCAGCAGGCCTCTCAGAGGCTTCAGTTGGATTTAGTCAGTCTGTGGAGCTGTGCTCATTCAGCCAGGAGCACCCCTCTGTCTCTGGCTACAAATAACATTATCACAGCACTAAGAAGCTGTCTTAGAGACGTTTGTGTGCTCTGTGCACACTCTGGTCTTATTACGGCAGCGGCCATCTTTAGACGCTGTGGCAGCATCTTCCCTCGCTTTGTTGTAAGGACTGCTGTCGCAAGAATTTTAGAGTTTACAATCTACCCCAGAGTTTACAGTCTACCCCAGAGTTTACAATCTACCCCAGTAGGTCATCTTAGTTCTTTTTTCTCTTGTTGGCTTGATGAACACAGTGGTCGGAGGCAGTAACTCTGATGCTATAGAGCTGTGAGCCCACTGGATTTATTCATGGAGATCACAGGGAGTGGAGGCCTCCATCAGTCACCATCAGTTCTGCTGAAGGTCGGGTGCCTGTTGAGGGGGAACAGTTGTGCTGTCTCACCCCGAGCCGTCATGCTGAACGGTGGAGGATCCCAGGGAAGGTCATGGAGATAAGGTGGAATAGTGTTTGGCACTGGAGATAGGGAGCTGTCACAATTACTGCCATGTCGATGAAAGACCCTGTAAATATTTACCGCCTATTGGGAATGTTTGTGTGTGTCTATGTGTGTGTCAGCGTGCACAGAAACACACATGTACACACACACACACACACACGCATACATAAGTACCCATAAATACACGCAGCCAGCTTAATTCAGGAAACAAGGGATGTAGATACCTGAGGCGTTCTGCAGGGATTCTCATTTGAACTGACAGAAGCAAGCAGGTCTACGCTCTGGCCGTTACAAGAGGCAGCATGCTTCTTTCTGCATGCAGCGAGTTTCATGTTGATCTCATTTCCCTGATGCCTCAGGACATCACTGCAGTCTCTCACCATCCTCCTCTTCCTCCTCTTCCTCTATTTTTTGCCATCCTCTGTTTTTTCCCTTTTTGTTTTGCGGGCCGCTGGAAGAAGCCTGCCCGTGCATTGGAGATTTGTTTATCCCCCTCGTCTCCTCTTCTCTCCTCTGGGCCGTGCTGTGCCCGACGGTGAAAGTGACCTGTCGGAGCGGAAGTGCAGCGCACACTGTTCTGTTCCTTTCCTGGGTCTTCTCTGATTCTGTCAGCTGGAATCAAGCTCGGCGGGAGGCTCCATTAGAAACAACGCGGCTGACATTTTGACTTTCTCTGTGACTTCGCCGAGTCCCCAGTGTCACGCTCATTCAGCTTGAAAGAGAGAGGGTGAGAGAGGAGAGAAGGAAAGACATTGCGTAAAAGAGAAAGAGGAATAAAAGGATAAGGTGAAAGGGTATCTCCATGAGAGAAATATAAAGAGAAATAGAAGGTAAAAGCGAGGGAATAAAAGAGAGGGTAAGAGTGCTATAGGTGAGAGAGTGTGTGAGATGGAGAGATCAACATGAGGAGGAGTGGGAAAGAATCTGCTCTAGGCGATACAAATGAAAATATATTTTTTGCTCCTGGCCAAATAGACATGGTGATAAAATGATAAAAAAAAAAAATAAAAAAAACACCGCAGGTAAATACCCTTCCCTCAAACATGCCTCCGTGGCATTTTCTTGGGTGGTAACTGGTGTATTTGAATGTAAATCAATGCAGAAATGAGAACAAAGTGCACCAGAGCGTGGCCAAAGTCTTCCCCTGCTTTCATAATGAACATGCTCCTCAAGCATCTCATTGGTTTTTGCTAGCGCTCGCATACTTAGCGTGGGGGGCTTTCACTTTAACATGAGCCCGCCTTCACATCATTTACTTATCTAGCAAATGGCTCCCAGGAGAAATGCAGTCCTCTCTGCTCAGATAAGAGGCGTGTGTGTGTGTGTGTGTGTGTGTGAAGGGGGTGGGGGGTGGGGGCTTCCCAAGACCAACGTCATATGCTAATAACACACTTTCTAATGAGAGGTAATGGTACCCATTTGCTCAGTGGCAATTGATGGGAGCCACACCACCGGCATGCCAATGCCTCTCAGTCAGGGTGACACCTTCAGGGTTTCATCTCTGGATCCTTCCCTGAGCTGAGGCAAGGCCCTCTTGAGCAGATTACTAAGAACAGGTCACATCTCACAGGTCACTCGTCTCAGCAAGGGCACACTAATAATAATAAAAAAAACTCCTCTAACTCTGTTTTTTCCCTCCTCATGGATTCAGTAATCTGAGCTGCTGTTGTCCAAGGTCAGAGAAGGCAATGTTGTGTCCTAAAGGAAAAATCAAATAACAACATCGGTAAATAAGCTGTTCTGTAAAAACGTAGTGTACATGCAACATTAATAACTGTGCTTCTCTGCCCTCTAGTCATTGAACGTGTATAAATTAGTGTAATATAAACAACTGCAAATATTGCCTCAATCCAGACTAACATGTCTAGATACACATTCAATTTCTACCGTACGCAGTACAGCGACTCTACACACCAGAGGAGTAGCCACAGGTGATGGGATTTGCCACGGCGCCTCAGACAGCTGTTGAGGTGGTGTGACACAAGACAAAGACACGTGTCTCTCGGCAAGACAGGGACAGGTTTCCTTAGTGACACGGGGAGACATGGCAGGGAAGGTGTAGCTGACCGCGTGCTCAGCGTCTGTGACAGCCTGTAAAATGACCCCCGGGGGGTGTGGGGTGGTATGATGCCGCATAGCAGCCAGTTAAGACAGTGGGCAGTGAAGATGCCACTGAAGTCCACTGGCCCCCTGGCCTGGGGAGCCAGAACTTATGTAGGTCAGCTCACAGCGCTATGATAGGGATTTTAATGTTATGTGCAAGCACTAAAAGCGAGTTGAACAATAGACGATGGACGTGTTGAACAATATTTAAAAAAATTTTCATGACTATTGAAGCACTCTCTCTCTCCCTCTCTCTCTCATATACTCTCTCTCTCACACACACACACACACACACACACACACACACACACACACAAAGCAAGAGATGGTCAGACAAGCCGAAATAGACTGAGATCTTGGCTGCGGACGCTCTCCTTGTCCTTCGCCTGTCTGTCTGGCAGTCTGCTCCGTCCATGCCAGTTATGTCTCGTCACCGAAATGGAGAACCGGGGCTTGAACCGCTTTCCGAGTCTCCAAATGGCCCCACTTATCTGTCCCAGAAAGAAATTAACCCTCATCTTACGAGCACGAGAGCTCAGACGGTCACGACCGTTGGATAACCGAATAGCACCAAGCTACTGTCCATCTGGCTTGGGCCCAAATGGCCTTAGAGGAACCAGCCCAAGTCAAAAAATATGACAGAGGATACTGTCCAGTATAGCAACATTAGCTATATAAATTATGATGACGGCAATAAAAACATTTTATACTATGTTAACAATCCATAAAGCCATAAACGTATAAAGGTAAAAGCGATGCCATGGCAAAAATCCGACCAGTGTGACCGTAGTCGTTGCCGCTCGATGCCACTTGTCCTGAGCCCACCCTGCATGGCGGAGGCAGGGAGGGAGGGGTGGAGGGAGTGGTACTGAGCTGAAGTGGATGGTGGCGTAAATCAGAGACATGGCCCCGGGCCCTGGCGATAGCTATCTGCCTCCCAGCATATCTCTGTGACATTTGGCAGCAGGGGAACGGAAGAGGAAGGGAAACAGGGGAACAGCGGTGTGATCGCTCAGTGCGTTCCAGCACACACACTCCTACACACACACACACCGACAGTATGGATATGATCCCCTGCAGCACAGGGTTCAGCATACTGATAAGACTCTCACTTCTATAGGGCTATGATAACCACCCTCTACTTTGAGAGTAATGTGTACAACTGAGGTTGGAGGTTGGGTACACAACTGATATTTAAGGACCAGGTGATCGTGTTAAAGCATTCATCAATGTTTCGTTTGTTTGTCAGGGTATGTTTGTGTAGGATGATCACCCAGAGGAGGTGCATTCATTTGTGCTGAATGGTGGGAAGGTAAAAGACCTGAACTCATAAGCCTCAAGATTCTCTCCAGGAGTTACTTTTTATGTGCTTTCACAATAAACGGCTCGTAAATTTCGCCCGTTTTGTTTTATGTGACTGGCACTCCACCAAGGCCCACTGCTAGAATGTTGGTCGAAGTGACTCTTTCAGGCGCTGCTGAAGGTTATCTCCCTGCAGAAGTCATGACTGTGGAGAAAAAAGACCAAGATAGTATGGAGCAGACAGCACACAAGTCACACATTTGTCTTGATTCATTTACATGTAGCCCAATCTAGAACGTACCGCACAATGCATGAGAGTTAGACACTAGGAAAAAAGCCGTTTAGGCATATGGAACTCTGTTGTGCAGCACACCTGTTTGCAGACATCCTGGTAGATGGGCGTTTGATGTGGAGTGGAGGTAGATGGGAGGGAGACATCAGAGAAGTTGAATGGCTCCAACAATCATCATGCTCTGCAAAGTCCATTTCACAATCAAGGCATGCACATTGTCAAAGGGATGCACGTCTCACCTCTTTGTGAGTAGGGTGATAAATCCACCTCTCTGACAGCCTTTCCCTGTGGGTCCCAGACCCAGAAACCTTGCAAAGATAAGGCACAGCAGAGCCTGGTGATACAGAGGTGCTATTTATCACTTAAAGACAAGCAAGGCACAGAGCCAATCCACTCAGTCATTACACAAACTATTTTTGCTACTGTAGGAATTTTGTTGTAGTTTTAATACGCAGCACTGTCGGTTCACTAAGTTGTACTCAATAATTTGTTAATTAATAATTAATTCAGTGGCAGTTACGTCACAAAACACATTCTGTGTGTGGCCTCTTTTTAGAACCTGTTGCTGTTCGCGCCCCTCGAGTGCAATGCTGGCGCGACCATCACTTTATGACTTTTAAATGGTACGAACAGCACGGAACACAAACAACATGCACATGTTCGCCTGGCCCCATGGAACTGACATCTACTCCTCACAGTGTGTGTGTGTGTGTGTGTGTGTGTGTGGGGGGGGTGTTCCTGACACCAGAAGCTAAAAGCTGTAGACGGCACACACAGATGAGCAGCACTGTTTGCCTCCAGCTGGCTGTGTCCTCGCTGGTGCAGAGGTTAGCACCGCCAACACAGACTGCACAGGCTCATGAATAGTGCCTCTTGGGCCGGGAACTCAGTTTGTCAAAGCGGCGCAGGAGTTCATCATCTGGCTCCGTGATGAAAAGAGGCGCAACCTGATTACGCCTTTTATTTTGGTCCTGCCGAGGAATAGGCCGGGGCGAATTAACGCTCAGAAACTGAGCTCCATAAATACCATCCATCTCTCAGCGCTGCCTCAGTCTCCCCTGCTGTCTTCTCCTCTGTCTCTGAACTCTAATATATCTCTCTCATTCTCTCTCTTTCTTCCTCTTTCTCTTTTCCTCCTTTATCCATCCTCTCTCTCTCCTTTCTTTTTTTTTGCGGAAAAACACTCTCAACTGAAACAATTTAATCTTGTAAAAAGCATGAGCCTCTCCTGATGAACCCTCCTAATGATGAAAGCAAACAAAGACATAAAAAAGAAGAATCACCCATCGAGCGTCATAAATAACCACTTGCACTGTGGGCTACACACACACACGCTATGAGTCCCAGTTTGTTTTCTGCCATATATATTTCTAACAGCCACAATTCATGGTTATTACAATGCAATTGTCTATTAATTACACATAGTTAAACATCTGCCAAGGACTGAAAGATAATCATAACTCACATTTAGTGAAGTGCTTTTTAAAAATAGCACAGATTTGTCTTACATTGGCTTGCTTGTTTTCTCCAGGAGTGGTCCTACCTACCATGTTAGGGGTCTGGTATCTATCGGTTGTGGGTGTTTTTTATGAGTGTGAAGTGAGTGTTGCGTGGTGTGACAGAGCTCACCTTGAGTGCGAGCTCATCTCTCTTATCCCCTCCTGGCGAGACAGGGCAGCGCCATTCTAGCTGCCCCTCGCATCATCAAACACACTGATAAAATGGCAACACTCCCATGACGCCATTTAAGATATGCCAAGAGGTCGTTCATCTCCCTCTCTTTCTCTCTCCTCTCTCTTTCTCTCTCACTCTCTCTGTTGCCATTGTTATCTCAGCCACAGCAATCCATCTGCCTCATAGAATGGCATTAAATCAGCCCCATGCAGATTGCCTCTCGATACCTGTATAGAGATTCCATAACAAGTCATGCTATGAGCCTCTCACTCTCAAATTCACCACTTGGCTCACATTCTAACCCAGCCCCCCAACCCACCCCACCGACAATAAAATAACAGATGATTTAGTTGACTCAGGCATTTAGTCAGTGTCTTGGGAAACTTTCACAACACTGGAGTTTGATTCGATCCTGCGGCTCCTGAGATTGAGATGCCCACGCGTGTTTGTCAGCTACTTCATGATTTATAAAAGATGGGCATTATATCTCAGGGCGTAATTCCTATTCATTACACAGACTTTCATTTAGATGATGGATGAGCTCAACCCGTTCAGCCGGACCCTGCATGAATATTCAAGAAGCCGAGCGATGAGAAGGAGAGGCGGGAGCAGGACACCTCTTGCCTCTTCCACTCTAACTCAAGTGCATGCGCAAGCTCTGCTGAAATTGTTTGGCTAAGTCATAAAGCCTTACTGACAAGGTTACTATGGAAACACTTAAAACGCTGTCTATAAGGTAGCTTTGTTCATCGCAGTGCCACAAAGCTTAAAAATCAAGCAGCCAGCAGTCCTCAATGGCTGCAGTACTGAGGTGAATTGGATACGGTCCATCCAAACAATGAATGGTAGGCGGAAACATTGAGTGTGGCTGGGTGACTTGGTTGTGTGTGTGTGTGTGTCTGTGTGTATGGTATGTGTAAAAACCTTTACAGTCATGAGCCAGGACTATTTCTATGAATTTGGATTGGGATACATTGTACTAAGAACAGTGATGATTCTTAAATAATAACACTGTTCATTCAAATAGCAAATACAAAAATCAAGACCTTTTCTTTCGTTTGCCTTCATAATACCTATATTGTGATCAGAATCTATTACTATACTGTATATATGTGTTTAATTTCACACTGTGGGCAGAAACATATTTTAACTGCTTGAATGAAACACCAGTCTTTACTTCTGAAGTCAAGCTTCAGACTGCAGTCTGCCAAATCTGACATTTGCTCTATTGGATTATTACTTCAAATAAATACTTACTGTAAATGAAAAAGACCATTGATCCCAACACATGATATCAGCAAAAGGTATTGATTCTGACAGCTAGTTCCAAAGATGCACATGTCAAGAATGATAATAACTGAATAAGACTTTCAGTTCAGTTCCTGGCAAAAGTGCTTCTTTATAAACTGGGAAGAATTGTCTCTCTCATAGCCAAGAAAGAAGAAAAAAAACAGTCACCTATATCAAGTTTTATACCGCTCTTCATAGTTCAAAGAACAACTGTCGTAGCTCAGCAGTGAAAGCATATGAGAGGTCAGCAGTATTATTATGAAGTGCACTCAGTAAAAAACAAATACTGTAAATGTCTCGGCTGTGCTGGACATTGCTGCAGGTAAACATGTCCAAATGATTCAATGGAAACCACAGGGATCCCTAGCTCATATTTTGTGTCTGTATAACCTGTCTAAAGATGCTATTGTAAGACCACTGAAGTAATTTATACTTACAGTATTGTATTATGTAACTGTAAAGTGTTCATACTATTAAGATGGCATTTAAACAACCTAGGAGGCCTATATAAAACTATGACACATGCAATTGTCTCTTAGTGATGCAGACTATCATTGGTCCAACTGCAGACATTGATTTCAAAGTGTGAGCTTGAAAATGCCAAAGAGAACCTTAGGTGCTGCTGAAGGGAAGAGGGAACGTTTCTCAGACCTTTCCAATGTGTTGTAGCTTTTTCAGAGTCTCACTTCTCAGAGCCCTCCGATAATACTATATATTAGGGGGGGCAGAATTATTGTCTATTGTAGGGCCCAATTTTCTAGCAGCACCCCTGCCTATGACAGAGGCCATTTTGCGAGAGTGCAATCGTGTGAACAGCCATCCTTTTCTTTTGTTTTTGTTATTGCAGTAAATTCTGCCATTATCCTGGTGGGGTGGGGGGGGGGGGTGCAAAAGAAAGGCACTTTCAAATCAGGTTTAACAAATCATTTCAAAAGCCTCTTGTCCCATATCAAGACAGGTGAAGCCAAGAGTGCACAATGTGACAAATTCACCACTTACGGTCCAGGTTTGAGGATATTATTTGCAACTGTCGTCTCATTCAAAACAAATATAGACCACCGGAAAATGGAACACCTTGAACTCAAAGAAATACACATATGAACTTGAAAAAACAAAACACATACACATGGTGCATATTTCAAGACTGCCTGGGTCCAACTACAATTATTACAAACTCAGTGACATGCAGTCTGGTTTGTCAAATAAGGCAGTAACTTTTTCAGTACAGATTCTTAGGTAGGATTTGTGACTTGTACTTTGTTTATATTTGTTTATGTTCAATACACTTGGCATAGTAGTAGTGATACACAAGACAGGACAAAAGCCATGCACGCACATTATATACACATGTCCACTCTTGTGTCCACTCTGAATTCTTTAATGAAATTTGTTCTTGACAGCGCAGCCCAAAATGACTTGGGGCAGATTTTGGTTATCATGGCAACAGTGTGGTAGCTAGAGCTTGCATTAGCCTTTCCTGGTCAGTAAGCACACCAACAGCATGACACACTCATACAATACCTCTCTCCAGGCTAGGACACTCATATCATTCATAAATGGACCAAGAAATGAATCAGAATCTGCTCCTGTTGAGAGAACATTGAGATCTTCCTGTGAATACCTTTTAGTTGGGTTTTTTAAAGATTACAGTAGAGTGGTGCTTGTTTTTCATGTGTTGCTGCCTAGCTACAAAGAATCCAGGTGACGGCACAATCCTGCTTAGGTGATGCTGCTGCAACCCCATTATATTTCAAGCTGACCTTTTAATTGTATTTCAACACCCATACACATCCTGCCTCCCTCACTCGTTCAAACAACCACACACACACACACACACACACACACACACACACACACACACACACACACACAGAAAGATGTCTTAGAATGCAACAAGATGAATAATTCTGAAGTAAGTCCTCAAGCATGTGCTTGACCTCACAAAGTAAAGGGCATTCTGAAACATCAGCATAGCCTACCCTAGTGTGCACAACTGCACAAAATGACTCCGCTCTTCTAAGTAGTTCCTGTTCAGCAGATATGGGCGATGATGATGGAAAGATTGACTAAGGAGAGTTCAGGAGAAAAGACAGGTAACTCTTTGTCCATACAAGTTGTTTAGATAAAAAAAACACAGTTTTAAATGTGAGGCTTTTGTTAAAACAACACCTTATCATTGTTTATTTCTCTCCATGATGCACATTTCCTTGTTTCCTTCCCTTTTCCCTGAGCCTTGGATGGAAATCGATGGTCTCTTACGTGAGTGTCAATGTGAAGATTGATAGCCGACAGAGCTTCTTTTGTTGATAAATAAATAAAATGGCAGTGCTGCTCTTCATAAGGTAGCCTACCTCTCAGAAACTGTGTCTGGGTTAAGCTCTGAGTGAGCCCTGGTCCGTTTGTAAAGCAGCCATTTCAGGTCACTCCAAGCCTGCTAATACAGCCAGTCTCTCCAGTGAGGGTGCCATAGCAACTGAGGAAACATCTGTGATTTCAGAGGCATTGTGGTCAGTGACCATGGCAGGATCAGCCTCACAGAGCTATCATCAAATGTGTGTATAAAATGAAATAAAAAGAAGCTGTTGCAGTCCTGTCTGCATTAGACCAGTTCGGTACAGAATCATGTAGGTTGGTGTGAGCTCCCACATTTTATTAACTGTTTCTATTTTTTTAGGTTTTCTCAAACAGCAATGTGTCCCCTATAATCGATATGTGCACATGTAACAGCATTCAGTGAAAGCCATACTGAGACAGACAAGACAATAATTCCCCTACAGGCCTTTTCGTCTTTATTTTTATGAATGAAACATTTCACTAGTGCACTCCCACCAATCGTTCCTCTCCCTGACAGGTCTCCAGTCAAATGCTGATGGCAGCTCTTTCTGAGCGGCCACATTGCCTCCTAGTAGATGTATTGCGCCTAAATACAACCACTGTGACTGATTTGTAGCTTCTGCCATTGCATGGCTCCTTCAAGCCCTCATGTGATCCAGTCCCTCTTAAATTCAGATGATGAAGACCTCAGATTGATGCTGTGTTCATACTCATTTGTTCCTATCTCTTTGTTTTCGTGCTTTCAATGTCAACCTTTTTAATAATGTTAATAATTCATGTCCATAAATCAGCAGGCCAAGTTTTCAATTATATGCATTAACATAATCTTTAAATGATTTGAATTCACAAATTATACACAACTGGCACACAAACGTTAGCCGTAGGCAACTGGCCTTGGTGGTTGCTGCTATATAAAAGGACTGTGCCGAATCCGTTTATTCCACGTAAAGCTCATATTTTAAGATGCTGTTCAGTGTGAGTTCAATAAAGCTGGAGCCAGGTCGGTTGTCTCTTTAAATCAACTCTACGGTGTTGATGTGCCCCGGAGCTGAGGTGGTTAGAACCATTCCCACCTCTACTGCAGAGAGCTTGACCAAATAGGCGCTCAAGACCGCTTCAACCCTAACGGCAGAAGCCTGTAGTCCCGTTAGTGCTCTTGCTCCGCGGACACTTGCAGCTTTCGAAACAGTGGACTATTTGCCAGCTTCAGTCCTTCTCTGGCGGAGTTATTTTTGTGGCGCATCATCATGGTGAATGACATTGTTTAACCTCGATTTTCCCTCTCTTTATTCCATCCGCAGAACACAGTGGCTGTCGCGTCAATCCATTTACCGCTGGCTGCTGCTGCTGCTGCCGCCCCTAGCACATCTGCGTTGCAATCTGTTGATAACTCCACTTGCAAGCTGCAGTTTATTGTCTTTCGCAATGGGAAACTCTTTCCTTGCACAGGGAATTCGTCGAACCTCGCCGATGATGGGAAACGTAGGAGTGTTGCAACACCAGTTGCTTTCACCAAATTAGGTAAGATGGGTATTGTCATCTCGGCCATTCCACCCTTGCAGTCTCTTACCGGCAATTACGAGACTGCTGAATGACTAATACTTGTAAAAAAGGGGCGGTGGTAGATTTGTTTTTTTTCTTTTTTTAAATCTCATTTTTTATTGTCTTGATGTGCATCCCTAACTGTTCCGTCTGATGCTTCCTACAATGAGTTAGCCTAAATGTCAACATAAATTGCATTTAAGGCAGGCACATTGTGTGAGGTAGGAAATACCTATCAAATCACTTAGCATCTGTATGCTGCGCACGTTTTCCGAATTTAATGCAAGTTCTGTCCGGAAAGGTATTTTGTTTTAAATCCTTACTGGAGAATTATTAAACGCATTGATATTTCCTTAGACTATATTTACACATTGGCATAAGCTTGTTTTGTTTACCATGAAAAATTTGTTTACCGTGATGCACGAATGTATAATAGGCAAAATAAGAAATTTATCACGTAGACATACACGTGTGTGCTAGCGTGCGTGCATGTGTGCTTGTGTGTGTTATTAGCCCGGGCGTGCGTGCCAGCATGCGTGCGTCTTGTGAAGCACACGAGTAGCAGCATAGCCTACACAGCTACACACACAGCACTTAAGGACTTATTTCCACTTGGGTTACCTGATTCAATGTCTTGCTCCTCCGCAGATGGCTGCAGCTTGGGGAGCGCCGTGCAGCCCGTCACCATCGCTCTCAGGCACTTGGCTCTGGGTGTAGACCCTACCGCTGCTTACTGGGACTTTGACCTGCTCGATGGACACGGCGGCTGGAGAGCAGAGGGGTGCAACATAACGGGCTCGGTGGGCAACACGACTACCATTTACTGCACTCATCACAAGAACTTTGCAGTTCTAATGGTAAGTGCCACTTTAACCCCCCCCCCCCCCCCACACACACACACACACACTTGTCTCCATGTCCTTTTCACTTTGCCCAAAAAAAGTACTGCCCTGTCCTTCCTCCACAGTCCCACCTTCCCCGCATGGCTGTTTGGTTTTGAGTGTTTCAGATGCCCCCTGTCTCCACCGCGAGTCACGTGTTTCGTCAGAAACCTCGGGTCTGTCCGGAGATGCTGCTTCTAAATTTTAATCCCTTAAACGGTTCCCTCGTTTCTATCATCTGGCGGAAGAAACAGGAGGAAAACATGGCGAAAAGTGCGAAGTCTGGATATCTTAAAGAAGTTATGTGTTTTGGGGAGTATGAAGAAGTTCTTGGCTACACGTTTTGGCTTTTATGTTGTCTGGCAATACGGCAGTGGGAATGGAAAGGATCTTCCAAAGCTCTCCAACGACTCGTCAGTACGCGCCTGCGAGCGCAAGTGGCGCACTAATTGGCTGCAACCTCTGCCGCCTAGACGGACTACCGCTGCTCAGAGGAATCGCAGCATCATATACATGTATCTATCATTTTCAACTAGGACATTTTTTGGTCATAGCCTACGTTTCGGGACGCCTTCTACTGCCGACGCTCAGAAACGATTTGATTTCATGTGGATATTACCCTTAGCGCAATGGCATCTCGTCGCTCAGTCGCTCCGTAGTGCTCCCATGCGCGTCGCCCGCGTTCGGACGCGCAGAAATCCTCCGGATGTTTACCGAAGAGTGGGACTCGCTAGACTGGGAGGTCAGTTTCTTAGCTATGCATGATTGCGAGCTGTCGTGCATTTTGACTTTTGTTGGATTCATGTGGTGTAGCAGTGGCTTTGTTCAGTTTAATGTGTGTGGTTTTTTTTTTTTTTGTAATATTAGAATGACAAAAGTCGCGTCGCCGAATTGTAAATGCTTAACACGGAATTTGAAAGCGACAGTGGTGTTAGAAAGTCAAACAGCGTTTGGAATGTGTGTATGTGTGTGTAGAATGCCGGTCTTGAGGGTATAGCCTATGTCAGATTGTCACTGTACGGAGCCGAAGCAATGTAACGTTATATATTTAACATCGAGCTTCCGCAAGCCCATCTCCGTTCGCTGGAGCTCGGTGTTACGCACATACATGCTTTGCAACGACGATCTGCCGTCTCGTTTAGACGGTGCTATATGATCCCAAGACCAAAGTGAGATCAGAAAGCAATTCTGTAAATGGAAGTGACAGCAGATTAATGGTTTGAACTTGAGGCGCGTTAAAGAAGGGGAGGGGAGCGTTGAAGTATCATTGGCAGAATTGGCAGCGTAGTGCTTTTCATTGTGTGTGTGTGTGTGTGTGTGTGTGTGTGTGTGTGTGTGTGTGTGTGTGTGTGTGTGTGTGTGCGTGCGTGCGCGCGAGTGTATGTGTGCCTGTGTGTAGGGATTGTGCGTTTGCTAATGCAGTCACCACACCCGCAGTTCTCTCTCAGTCACCCTCTCTCTCTCTCTCTCCCCCCCTTCCCCCTCTCTCTCTTTCTCTCTCTCTGTCTCTCATTCCCTTACTCCCCCCTCTCTCCCTCCCTCTGCAGTGCCCAAAGACATGGACATCGCATAATTTGTGATGCTGTCCTTATCAATTCTGTGAATTGTTGTCCGGGCTTACTGAACCTGTTGCATGATCTATTTTCTGACACAAAACTATTCAGGCTTTTAAGAGCTACAACTTCACAAACCTGAAACCTCTCCTGAAAACTGGTGTCATTTGCTTTCTTTGCATCAGAATCAACCTGTATTCACATTTATCCACACATATAATACTTTTCTCCCAAGAACACAGTCAGGTCACATAGAAATTAATCAGGAAAGTTGTATAAAGGAGAGTGTAACCTGGACATCATGAGATCCTCTTGAACTTAGCGCTAGCTTTGATTGAAGCTACAGAGTCTTTTTTTTTGCTTTGTGTTCCTAAAATAGTCATTAGTTCTAATGATGAGCCTTGTTGTTCAAATACCTTTCCAGCTTTCCCTTTGAAATAATACAAATAAAACATATCATATGGAGTAGACAGTGACTGAAAAAAGGAATTCACATTTTCTGAAAGGCGCGTCTGCTCTCATCATATGCTTTTATTAGCATACAGTAAGAAGCCTTGATTAGACTACAAATGGTGTGTTTGTCCCTTGAGATCAATTTCCATATTTGAACAAATGCATTGGAAATTTTAATGAGCTTCCATTTTTTCCCCCGTTACATGGCCTCATCAAATGTTAGATAAGTCCGGTTTGAGATATGTTCTGTGTGGCAGGCTATGGTGTCTGTGCTCTCCCCACCCTGCTGATGGCTGTGACAACCTGATTCCCCCAATTATATTCAGCTATGACCTTCCCCCTGACAAAGTCCCCAGAGTGGAGTATGATCATCCCTGACATGGCTGGTGGAAATGTGCCTATTGATTGGGTCTATAACCCCCATGTGTTAGCTGATTCACCCAGATGCTAAGACAGAGAGGGCTGGATGGAGTGTGTGTTGCTGGTAGGGTACGTGCATGCAGCGGGGTCTCTCTCATGGGTGATGCGGCCATTATTGCTCGGCTGAAGATGATGCCCTCAGTTTGGTGCCGGCTTTCTAAAGCTGAGGAATCAGAGTCATGTTTTTCTCTGCTGCTTGTTCATTCATTTACTTTCTACATTTCTCCTTTTATTGAATGCCTTATTTTGTTATTTATTTTTTTATTATTTTTTTCTTCTCACTTATCCACCTCAGGATGCATTCAACAGATTACTTGATCACATCTAACACACTCACACACATATGTATTCTCTCTCTCTCTCTCTCTCTCCTTACCGAGTTCCTCAGAGGTGTCTAGAAAGCCCCTCAACTCCACGCTTCATTTGTTTATTCATCACATCAGCAGCAAACATGTCTTCACTCCAACCCCAATCTCCTGCTAAAGCCATTGGCTAGATCAGTCTCCAAGACATCATTTCCTCTGGGACCTCCAAGGTGCTGCATAGTCAATACCACTAGCATCATGTCGATTGCTGGAGTTGATAGTTGGTTCGCTATTTTTCAGGACCATGGACAGTGGTATCGTCTCGTCAGCGCTACCGGCTGTGCTGGTAGCCTTTCCCCACGCCACAGGCAGCCTCTTTCCCCAGTGCTGAGAACAGCAACATGTGCCAACTCTTTGAGAATCAAACACAGCAGCAGCACAGCCCCATGCAAACCTCTTGGCAAAATGGACCAGTCCTTCTGCTACGACTCCTACCTTTTTTTAATTAAATGGACTACTTCCACCATGGTCGCCGCCTTTTTTTTTTTACTGCTTCCTCAGTGTTACAAGACAATGCTGGAGGGTTTTTTCAGCACCATGGCTAGCGGCGGAAGGTTTTGTATTCTCTGCTTCAGCACCACGGACAGCGCAGGCCGCTCTCTGCTCCATGCTGCCTCGCTCGCTCGCTCTCTCTCTCTCTCTGCCTTCCCCTGTGGTTTGCCGCCTGCTCAGGCGGAGATTGGGGTGACTCACACGCAGCTCCAGCACACTGCAGAGGGTCCGCTGCTCCTCTTCATCACTCTAACAAGGCCATTCCCTGACTTGCCCATGACATATGCTTATTTACCTCATGGTCTGTTTATTCAGTGTGTCTGTGAGTGTGTGTGAGTGTGTGAGAGAGAGAGTGAGAGGAGAGAGAGAGAGACAGATGGAGAAAGAGAGAGGGAGGAAGAGTAAGAGTAAGCATTGAATAGTTTTGGTTCAACGTTATCATCAGTTCACACAGATGCAGTGTGACTGATAAAATGTTATGATTAGAGCGGCTGATTCATAGCTGCCTGACTAGCATACCCCCTCGGACAGAAAAATGGCTTCGTTACATAAAGGAACCATCTAGATAAAACGCTGCATCTCTGCAAGTCATCTGTAATGATTTGTTCAGAGTATCACCCATGACAGTTAAACCAGCAGTAGCCCTTGTGATTTGGTGATCTTTATAGCCAATCACATCCGAAATGATGCCGTTCATGTAAGAAAAGAAATGCTACAGCCTCTGTTAGCTGCTGCATAGAGAGACACAGAAAGGTGGATTACAATATGATTTTAGGACCAAACTACTCTAAATGGGTGATATTACGGTGAATGGTAGCCAGTGTATTATTCTCAGCGTGGGGGCTCTGTTGGTGGTGTATGCGTCTATGGTCACCGTAGGCTGGGAATTTGGCAGGCGGCTGTTGACACAAAAGCATTAAGTCTCACAGTGTGGGCAGAGTCCCTGTTGGCAGCCGTCTGTGGGCATGTTTGTGTTGATGTCTGGCTGTGTGGCAGGGCTGGAAAGAAAGGTGACGGCGAGCGCGCGCGAGAGAGAGAGAGAGAGAGAGAGAGAGAGAGAGAGAGAGAGAGAGAGAGAGAGAGAGAGAGAGAGAGAGGAAGAGTGAGTGAGTGAGTGTGCTAATGACTCATGAATCACTTGCCATTAGTTACCTCTGAACCACTCCCATCCCTCTCTCTCCTTCTCTGTGTCTCTCACTCTCTTGTCTCTGTGTCCGTCTATGGTTCTCTGTGTGCGTCCCCCTCTGTGTCTCTGTGCATCCCCCTCTATGTCTTTCTGTGTGTGTCCCCCTCTGTGTCTGTGTGTGTGTGTCCCCCTCTGTGTCTCTGTGTGTGTGCCACTTTGTGTCTCTGTGTGTCCCCCTCAATGTCCCTCTGGCTCTGTGGTTCTGTGGTGCTCTGGCAGAAAGAGGTGACTTTCAGAATCAGATGTATTATCCTTATCTCGTGGTAAAGAAATCCAATCTATGATAGATGTGTGTGTGTGTGTGTGTGTGTGTATAAGTATAAGTATAAGTATACTCTTTTGATCCCGTGAGGGAAATTTGGTCTCTGCATTTATCCCAATCCGTGAATTAGTGAAACACACTCAGCACACAGTGAGGTGAAGCACACACTAATCCCGGCGCAGTGAGCTGCCTGCAACAACAGTGGCGCTCGGGGAGCAGTGAGGGGTTAGGTGCCTCGCTCAAGGACCTATGAATAAATATAAATTTATTTCAAATAGACCTATAGGTAGGCTATATCAGTGTTTCTCAAAGTGTGGTCTGGGGACCACTGGTGGTCCGCAAGCTATCCCAAGTGGTCTGCGAGCAGACATGGTAAAATATAATATAGATGAGTTGTTTGCAATATGTAAATCCAAGCAGTTCTGCAACACTGTCTATGTAAGATATTCCAGTTTAAATCATATAAATCCTCTGACACAATAAGCAAAGTGCAAAGACAATAAGCAAGCTGGTTCAGTGAGTAGGCCTATTGTGTGTAGGCTAATATACTGTTGAAGTAGCCTATAGGTCTAATCTTTTTTTTTTTAGCTAGGTGGTCCATGGGTTTCTTTTTTATTGGTTAAGTAGTCCTTCTGAAAAAGTTTGAGAAACACTGGGCTATCAAATCATTAAAATATATTCAAACAGTTCAAGTTACACCTGTCCTGACCTGTCACATCTCCAGGGACTCAATCATGTTGAATCAAACGCTGCCGCCGACGTCACTGCCAAACTTTTGACAAGCGTGACAGCACAATGGTGCTATATCAATGCTATATCATTATACATAAGCCTAACATATGAAGTAAGCTACTTTTCTATGTTGGTTGCTGGCAGTTAGCTAGGCCTTACTGTTGTTTCTACTAGGCTGTAACGTGTGGAACAGGGACATGTTTAAAAGGGAGGGAGAAAGAGAGGCGCTTATTTTAGGTTACATGGGCAACATTTTCGCTAGCATATCAAGATTAAACTTAAACAAGAAAATGTTTCACTTTGCCATTTCACACATTTTAACCTAATATGGCGTTCACTAAAAAGCATAATAGATTCAAAGCCAACTCTTAACATGCCTCAAATTTGACATTAGGTTTCTAACACGACTAACTTCTGACGGATGAAAATCAACGTAGTGGTGGTTATTGCGCACTTGCAGACTGCTTTTCATTTCTCCTTTGAGTTGTCAGATACATCATCTGTGTAGCCAAACATTATGTTTTGATATAAACGTAGAGCCTTCCATATTTGCAAGTTAGCCTACCTCAGTCTGTCTCATTTGATCTGGCACTTGCTGTTGGTCTGTCGCGTCGCGTCACTTGGTACAATGACAGGTTCGCTCGCGTGACGCATGCAACAGCACCTAAGCAGATTTTCTAAAATCGTAAAGTGAACTCCTTAATATCTATGAAAAAATAAAAAGTCAAGTCATTCCAAGTCATTTGTCTCAAGTCTAAGTCAAGTCTCAAGTCATGAATAGCAAGTCAAAGTCAAGTCAAGTCTTTTATACATGTTGATCAAGCAAGTCTCAAGTCCTAAAAAATGTGACTCGAGTCTGACTCGAGTCCCCCATGTCTGGTTGTGTGTGTGTGTGTGTGTGTGTGTGTGTGTGTAAAGAGAGCAAAATATAGCGTTTATGTACATTGGGGATGTGGGCGGATGTGAACCATGTCTCCCCTCATGCGGCTCTTTGGCACAAGGTCACATCTGAAATCTGTAAAATCTCTGGCTGCTGTCCAAAAGCTCCAACCAGAGACCTGCTTACTGTTGGGAAAGTCAGTAGCCTGGAAGTCTTGCCATCCCTCTCTCCCTTCCTCCCTCTACTTCCTCCCTCTCTCCCTTCCTCCCTCCACTTCCTCCCAACTTTTTTCTGTTCTCAACAGATTGCAGTTTGCCAGTAATTTGGCATTTAATTCAGATTGTTTTCTGTCTTGAGTAATGAGCTCCAGCTCCATTGGCTGTCATTAGTTTGACCTGCGAGTTGCCGCGGCGCTCATTCCCACCTCCGCCGGCCCCCTGGACTCAGCAGATAGGCTGCATTAGGGTTTTTTCCCCTGACGCAACATATTGGATGTGATTTGCTTTGCCTTTCCCATCAAATTGCATTACTTTAACCTATTGTTATTCAAATGACTGATGCTTCGCTGTTAAGTATCTCCCATATTGTGTGTGTGTGTGTGTGTGTGTGTGTCTGGTATTTAATTTAGTGCAGCCAATTACTGTCAGTATCATACATCAAGAGAATACATTCATGCATTATAAAAATGTAAAATGTGTATAAAATACCTGCCAAATAATTCCCTAGTCACACAGCTTTTACCTTCCATTCCTGGCTCTTTGATCAGTGAATATGACAATGTTGTTTCATTGTTGCTGTCATATTTACCAGTAGTTTAGGGTCACTGTATGTTTCTGCTGACTAGATGTTTACAGAAGTATTCTTTAGCTGTATCATGAAGCCTGTGACTGTGCAGAGATGATGCTGAATCCTTAGTCACTTTAGTCCCCCTGATATAGCATACAAGAAACAGCAGGTTACAGACTATGTCTAGACACAAGAGGCATTAATGTCTTTATTAATATACTGTGTCAGTGTATTTCTAATCTTTGCAAACATTTACTACTCAGTTACCAAAATATACATCAACGTTCTTAAAGCATCAAAACATGCAGTGCATTTCAGTTAGGTCATTAACCAGACATAATGTATTCCAGAGCAACAGAGCATTGCTTTTACAAATCCTATTCAAGTCTATGAGGGAACACTGGTGTTCACTGGAGCTTCTTATGGCAAAAAGTTTGGTGTTACCATATGGTATACTCTAATGACTTATCACAGAGCCTGCTGCAATTGATGACTGTTGTTGGTAGGTCAATCACAGCTCATTTATAGATAGATAGATAGATAGATAGATAGATAGATAGATAGATAGATAGATACTTTATTGATCCCCAGGGGAAATTCAAGGTCTCAGCAGCATACATACAAGACAAACACATTCTTTAACAGCAGAAGAGTAATTAAAGTATATAGTATAAAAACACAACTAAGCAGTAAGGACAGTAGAAGATAAAGAATATGCTAAATATACAAAAATACAAATTATACTAACACTTAATACAATATATAAAAATATACTAGAATACAAATAACAAAATTACAAATTATACTAACACTTAATCTAAATCAATTCTAAAAACAGTATCCACATAGTGGTGATTAATAAATCAGAGGCGCTTGCAAAAATTGATATCCATTGTGTCCCACTGGTTCTGTCGGTGCTCAGTAAATAAATGCACGCTGACCTCGGCTCTAGTCCACTTCCTTTTTCAGCCAAAAACATTGATCTGCAGGAATGCATGCTCAGCTGGCTGGCTCTGTGCGCGTGTGTGTGTGTGTGTGTGTGTGTGTGTGTGTGTGTGTGTGTGTGTGTGTGTGTGTGTGTGTGTGTAAGAAAACCAATTTATGTGCATCTAATTTGTAGTCAGAACCCTTGCTTTCATCAGGTCAAATAGCATTTCATCCTTTTGACCCTGTGACCCTCTATTGCTTCCTCAAACACACACACACATAACTCACATACTAACCTACACACACAGACACACACACACATCCCATGCATTCCTTTGCACACCACTCTGTGCCATTCAGATTGCATGTCTCCGCTGCTGCTATCTCTCCTTCCCTCTCTTCATGTGCTATCCTTCCTTCCTCCACTGTGGCAGACACACACACACACACACGCACACACACACACACACACAGCCTTGTCATTAGTGACTGTTTATTTACGTAACTCTAACTCTTGGCTCTCCAGATAAGAACGGGGGGCAGGGGCCAGAAAATGAGATTTGTGTCACTCTGGGAAGACTAATAAGGCCAGGTGTGTGTGTGTGTGTGTGTGTCTGTGTGTGTGTGTGTGTGTGTCTGTGTGTGTGTGTCTGTGTGTGTGTGTGTGTGTGTGTCTGTGTGTGTCTGTGTGTGTGTGTGTGTGTGTATGTGTGTGTGTGTGTGTGTGTGTATGCATGTTTGGTTGGGTGGATGGTGAGGGCTATGGGGTGTCATCCTGTTCACCAAGTCTATTAAGTGCTTTTTGAATGGCTTATCAGCCAAATCACAATATTTCATTTCCATAGTGGCATTTTTTTTGTGCTGGGATCCCGGTTAGTTATATTACAACAGTTCTTTTTCTTTCATTAGTTCATCCAATTCCGTTCAGCGGTGCCATTATCGGTCTTTTTTCTGAACGGTGACGGTCCTGCTGAGGCCGTATCCTCTCGTTCTTTCATTTCGCTCGGTCATCGCCTCGCTCTGTGGACGTGTCTGCCAATGACTGATGTTGCCTCAGGGTCTGATTTTAGCTGCTATCAGTCTCGAGAATTGTACCTCTATGTAGGTGTTTGTCTGTCTGTGTGTGTGTGTGTGTGTGTGTGTGTGTGTGTGTGTGTGTGTGTGTGTGTGTGTGTGTGTGTGTGTGTGTGTGTGTGTGTGAGCCTCCCTTTCCCACGCCCACATTCTCTACATTGGCCCTTTCTCTTTGTCTCTCTTCCTGTTCCCACGTATCTCCTTTCCCACTCCTACATTTCCTCCTTATCTTAAACAATTTTGTGTGTGTGTGTGTGTAGGTTAGTATGTGAGTTATGTGTGTGTGTGTGTGTGTGTGCTCGTGACTGTGAGTGTGTGTGTGAGAGAGAGAGAGAGAGAGAGAGAGAGAGAAAGAAAAGAGAGAAAAAAAAGTGAGACTGATATGAGAACCTGCTATGGTGTTTGTGACCTGAGGGTCCACCTGCACCACCGTCATAAACCCCTCTTCCTCCTCCTCCTCCTCCTCCTCCTCCTCATGCTCATCACTCCTGGTCTAGAGCCCTTGCCTCAGCACTGCTACACTCACTCTCAGTGAAGGCCGGGCTGGGCCACACTCCCCTCCAGCCAGGGGCTGCCTCTATTCACTCCCCAGTGGGAGAGAGCAGTCAGGGCTAAGTTCAGGTGATGGGTGGTGGTGGTGATGGGGATGCTGACTGTGTGGCTGTAGGGTGTGGAAGTGGATGTGTGTTAGGGAGTTGGGGTTTCTCCTGGGCGGATGGAGGGTGAGGATGGGGAAAAGGAATCACCCACCCATGAGTACTGGAAAAGATAGAATCTGTGTGTGTGTGTGTGTGTGTGTGTGTGTGTGTGTGTGTTAGAGAGGGAGAATGAGAGAGATTGGGTATTTGTGTGTGCGTGACTCATGTTGTGCATTAGCATATCCTTGGAGATGAGCATTGGGGCACATGTGTGTGTGTGTGTGTGTGTGTGTGTGTGTGTGTGTGTGTGTGTGTGTGTGTGTGTGTGTGTGTGTGTGCCGGCATCTACACGACGACACTGTGGTTTAACTTCAAAGCTGCGCCCAATCCTCTTGCGCAATCCTATTGCTTGGGCTGAGCGATGCGCCACACTATCAAAGGTGAAAACTAATCTGGTCAGCAAACCACCTTCTCCACCCCAAACATCCCCCCCCACCCCACACACACACACACACACACACACACACACACACACACACACACACATACACCCTCACACACCCACACACACCCATAGGCCCAGAGAGTGGATCTCCAAAGCGCCAAGCGCCTAATGAGCGGCAGGCATGTAAATGGGAGGCACTGCGCTGGGATTGGGAGAGCCACTTAGGCCTTAAATGTCCCAGGTAGCGGAGCTGTCATCGGGCGAAATGGGATTGGCCACGATCACGTCAGGCAGCATGTAATCATACTGGAGAAAGAATGGAAAAAGAAGAAGAGAGATTGCCTTCGCCCTGGTGTGTGTGTGTGTGGGGGGGGGGTGTGTATCCTGGTGTGTATGTGTGTGGGGGTGTGTATTCTGTATGCAAAAGAGATATACATAAGTTTGCATCTCTGAGTGTGTGTGTGTGTGTGTGTGAGTTTATTTGGTGATTCAGAAAGCTGATTGGCCTCCTGATTACTCTTGCTGATGATCAACTATGCATATGCAGTGTATATGCGCATATTTATACTAGGGTTGGGCGATGTCGCCTAAATTGGCATTTGACGACATTGTGATGGACGATGATATCGTGGGGGGGGGGTAGTGTGGTAAACACTAATTAATTAGCCTATAGCCTAGGTATGTCTGTACAGAAATACATTTATAATGTTCTACATACAAAAATAAAAAATATATTATATAGGCTATACGGCCTGATGAAAGTGGACAGCTAAGAGAGACATACTGACCAGGCTACCGAAGTTGTGTGGAAGATCTGCTCCAAGAAAATTGTTGTGAAAGACGAATAGACAATCAATCTGAACACTTGCGTGTGCACCAACCAGCAGAATATTACACATTGCCAGCCTTCGCTGGGCCCAGCAAAAAAGCTACTTAAGACTACTATCGTGGTCACTCATTTAAAATCTTAGTACTATGCAGCATCCCACGTTATCAGGCTACCGTCTATGCTGATATGAGGGCGGCAGGAAGTGAAAGTAAAGGGCTGCGATCGCGCAGTCCAGGCTATTTATAGGAGGGCGAAGTAAAAACACTTTTACAAATAACGAATCCCGATTACCACTCCGCTGCTGTCTGGGACTTTTGCTGAATGCATGAAATACAAGCCTTACAGTGAAAGACGAATAGGCTACCTTCTGATCCTATAATTAACGAAAGAAATGGTTTATTTTAACACTGTGGAGTAGGACGCATTTGGCGCTCGCTGTAGCCTTGCAAAAATATTTGAGCGCTAGAATGTCCTAGTCATAGCCTAACAATAATAAATCTATATTTTCTGCTAAAACATTAGGCTACCTATTATGTCCAATGTAGGCTATAGGCCTGCGAGACATGTAGGCTACAAAAAGACAATTAGGCTACACATTCACGTCACAGTCAGGAATTATTTGAATAAGAGGGTAGACTAATAAGTCTTTTATTTTACAAGATGGTAGACTAATACGTGATAACTGTTTGGTTGACAGCCTTTAAAGTAGGCTCAATTTCATTTTCAGGTAAAGATTTTTTTATGTTTTAGCCTGTTACAGCAAGAATTAGTGACTGGCATGTGGGGGCGTGGCATCACGATGGTTGCTTTCCATCGCGATGCCTGTCAACCATCACCATGGACGATGATATCGTCCATCGGCACAACCCTAATTTATACCCACTTGTTCAACAAACAAGCAACCATGCTACTCAGCAACGTCCCCTCAGCGCTGTATGAGTGTTGGATGCCTCTTGTGTACAGTAGTCTCCGAGAGCCAGCGTGGCCTCTGCTTTTGCCCAAGCCATGGACAGACTTCCTGGAGCTGGTGGGTTTGTGTTGGCCTTTAGCTGATCCACTCCTGCACTGCGCACACCAAAGACGTGTGTAAACTCTGTGGTTTCCCCACAGATCATAACCGACTCATCGAGGCTTTACGGTTACTGTTGTCCACACGAGGCCAGGGATCTGTGCTGTGGAGGCGACAGAAAGTGTTAGGTTTGTTTAGCCTTGCGCAAATATTATTTTGGAAATTCAGCCTGGACATTTGGTGGGGAGCTGCCATGTTGGGTTGGTGATTGTGTGTACTGTATGTTTGTGTGTGTGTGTGGAGGGTCTTATGTCCTTGTTCTTGTTTGTGTGTGTGTGTGTGTGTGTGTGAGAGAGAGAGAAAAAGAGAGAGAGAGAGCGAGAGAAAGAGAGAGAAGCTCTGTTTCAGGCAAATTCTGTTCTCATTGTGTATGCCTGCACACATATTTGTTTGTGGGCATGTGCGCCAGTTAGTTTGATTTATGTCCAGTTAATTCCGTTTCCATGTTGTGCCCTTGTGAGGGTGTTTAAATGATTGGACTTGAGCTGCACTCCCAGAAACACTCTGCCTTCCCTGCATAATATGTCAAATGGAAACAGAATAGAATTCATTCTCTCTCTCTCTCTCTCTCTCTCTCTTTCTCTCTCTCTCTCTCTCTCTCTCTCTCTCTCTCTCTCTCTCTCTCTCTATCTCTCTCTCTCGTCTTTTTACAGCTACATTTCGCTCTCGTAATGCCCTTTACTTACACAGTCCATTTGACTAATGGCTTTTGAAGGACATGTTAATGTAGACGCCATGTAAAAGGACAAGGAAGTGTTGTCACTGAATTCAAATGCACTTCATCTGTTGAAGGTGCTCTGTAGTCACCTGTCTGTCTGCATACCACAGTTAGAATCCTTCATTTGTTAAATCCTCCTTGTCGAAGGAAACCATGTGAATAGTTTTTGGGGAAAAAAACATTTTTTTATTTAACCTTGTAAATAGAACTTGTAAATGCAAATTGTATTCTCTTGTCATCTGTAGTGTAAGGAGTTTCATAATGTTGTGTATTTGCAGTAGTATCTGAGCAGAGTTTGAGGACTGGAGAATAGCCGAGATCTCAGTGAGGGCAGAGGGATGGGAAGGCACAGCTTCACGTTAACTGTGCCGGAACTGTAAATAGTGGAGGACTGTGGGATATGATGTTTGGGTTGTGGTGGAGTCCTTTATTAATCTACCCACCATTCAGAGACTTAGTAACATTTCAGAATTTATGTTCAGAATAATGAATAGCATTCACAATAGTGACAGAGAGAGGGAGAGACAGAGATATATAGATAGATACATACATACATACATACATATATACTGTAGATACATAAATACATAGGTAGATAGATAAAGACCAGGCAAAGTACAAACTGTGCCTGTAACTGTTTCATGCATGAGCTAAAGCTATTGTGTGGCATGTGGATGCATTGAGCTGACCCACTGGTGTTTGTGCTTAGGATCTGGTATCATGGTATGAAATTGGCAAATAGATTTTGCCAAGTTATTAAATTAGCTTTCATCAGACTTTAGAATTTCCACATTGCCTAAATCACTTCAATGAGGTCCCTGAGGCAATCTGATGAAATGTTTGGCCACTGCAGTCAAATGTAATTGAATTTGTTTGGGTGTTCCTTAATAGCACTGAGTGGACCCTTGCCTCCACTTTTGCCCGCATCCCACGGACTTAGCATCAGGGTTAGATATGAAGGGCATTGCAGTCATAGCTGCATTCTCTGTAGATCATGGAGGCAGTGCCTGTGGCTACTGCACATGGAGGGAAATGACACCACACAGCAGAAAAGACTTGGATGAGTCCAGCATACCAAAAAGCTGCGTATTTCCTTTAACGTTCCCACTGCAAGACAAAGTTCCATTACCGGATGCACTGAGTGGCTGTGTGGTTCATTGGGTCGCTCTTATTAATTCGTTTTATTATTTTATGGGCGACATTAGTGGCCGAACTGTAATGAATTTCAACACGAGTTTTGTCCCGTGGAAGAGCAAGTGGAGATAGGGTCAATCAAGTTTGGCTGAATGGAGGGTGGAGTGCAGTGCTCGTCAGTATAGCGGAGGCTTTGCCCTCATTAGATGCCTCGGGCACTGTGCACTGTGTGCTCTTTCCTTCTGACTGTGGTGTTTCGCAGCTCGCCCCATACACTGTCAAAGTTGCTGAATAGGCACTCTGCAGCCTTGTCTCAGAAACACAGTGGTTTAGCTGTGCTGTGCTGTGTGAGGGGCTTTTGCTTTGTACGCTCACACACTGTTTAATGGCAAGTGTGTGTGTGTGTGTGTGTGTGTGTTTGAGAGAGTGTGAGTGTGTGAGAGTGTGTGTGTGTGTTTGAGAGAGTGTGTGTGTGTGTGTGTGTGTGTGTGTGTGTGTGTGTGTGTGTGTGTGAAAATGCTGATGGCACTCTTTCGGGCGCCCCACAGTCAACCCCTTTTACTTTCCTCAGGTTCAGTAGGCATGGCCTCTTCTCCTTCAGCCCCCCAGCCTGCAGCCATCAGTCTTGGCTTGCCCTGCCACTGGGTGCCCTGGCCTCAAACAGCTCTCAGATCAGTTTTAGAATGGTTCATGTGTGATAGAAAACACCTATACACAGCAATTTACATTGCTTACGTCTAATGAAAATTGATGGCAATAGGACTAAATTTGCCAGAAAATGAAGCTGAGCTGATGTAAATGTGAAATTCTACTCTGTCCTAAGGCCTAAACCTTGACAGATTTATTTTCCCTCTTGTGTTTGAGGAAAGTGTTTTCATTCCCTGCGTAATGCCACTTATCAGAGGCTAACGCTTCTACAAAGCCTTTAATTGGGGAATTGAGCGGGACAATCAGGCTGTAGCCGTGCTCTAGCATTCCCTCCCTGATCCCTCGGCCCCTTAGGTGAAGTGCGCCAGCACCATTAACAGCCTCTTTGTCCTACAACTGCAAGTCCTCAGATGTAAACGGACTAGGGTTTACCTGTGGCTGTCCAGCAATTAGACTGTAGGTGTTAAGTCATATAATGTTTGTGTGTGTACGTGTGTTTGTAGAGGTTTTTGTGTGTGTGTGTGTGTGTGTGTGTGTGTGTGTGTGTGTGTGTGTGTGTGTGTGTGTGTGTGTGTGTGTGTGTGTGTGTGTGTGTGTGTGTGTGTGTGTGTGCGTGCGTGCGCGCGTGCCTGCGCGCATGCATGCGTGCGTGTGTGTGAGAGAGAGAGAGAGAGAGAAAACACACACATGTCTGTGTGTGTTTCATTTCTGGTTGTGGTTCAGTGGTGCTCTGCTCTGTTCAGTCCCATTATACATGGATCATGCATCATGTATTGTCCAAGAAATGCTTCAGGATATTACTAGTGCTTTAAAAGCGGCAGTGTATTTAATTGCTGTCAAAATATATTTTAAGATGGTTGGCAATTGTGGCTTTTACTAGACAAATGATGAAATGTCTTTTGGACCAACTGATGTGTGTGTACAGGCCATACCTACAGTATATTCATATATCACTATGAAATTGCAGTCATTCATTTCTGTAAAAGTTTCCCATATTTTGTCCAGAGAATATTTCTTTCTTTCTTTCTTTCTTTCTTTCTTTCTTTCTTTCTTTCTTTCTTTCTATCCTATTTCTCTGTCTCTGTCTCCGTCACCTTTCTGTGCCACTCTCTTTATTTGCTCTCGCCACAGACTATATTTACACCACCGGTGATTTCATATGAGCACACTTTGGCGCTCTGCACCCTGCCAGACTGCGCCCCGTGTCCCTGACCCCTCGCACACGAGGCCGCGGCTGTGCCCTATCCAGGCTCTGGGAGCGCACTGGGCTTGGCTTGGGTTACTGTATGTCATTTCAACCAGCCTCCCCCTTTAAGACCGGTGCGGTCCAGCATTCGGAGAGTCGACAGCGTTCTGGATGACTCACTATATGGCGCGGGCCTCTCCGTTGGCTCAGTTAAACGAAGCCGAGGTCCTGCTCCTAAATCACCACATCAGTCGTCCGTGATTAAACACTAAAACAGTCCCAAAATAGAAGCCCCTCAAGTGTCTTTAAATATAAATGAATAAAAATAAATAAATCAAAGGCCACCCCCCCAGCCCCCCATCCCAAAATTACACTACGCTGTGTCTTCAGGGGCATGTTAATACAGTCCAAATGAGGCTCATCAGTTTGATATGTGCTTCATTTGGTCATTTTATTACCTCTCTTTGCATGGAATGTGTGGGTGTGTGTGTGTGGGGGTGTAGCCGTATGTTTGTGTTCATGCATGAGAGCATGTATGCATGAGTCTCTCTAGTGTGTGTGTGTGTGTGTGTGTGTGCGTGTGTGTGTGCGTGCGTGTGAAGATATTTCAGGAAGAAAGAAGCCATTTCTGAACATCTGACAGAGTGATCAGATCTTTCCCCATAGCTACTGTACCTGTATCTCTCCCCTGATTGCGGGTGGGGATGAAACGCGTCTAATATGACTGTGCATCCCAACTTCCTGTCTTCCTCCCATCTGCTCTCTTAAAAGTCAAAGAGGGGAAATCAAAAGAGTTAAGAGTTGTTGCCTCTGATGCTCTTGCCACTGGAGTGCTTTCACTGATATTGCACACATTCTATCATACACTCTCCAACCAGCCCACTTCTCTGGCTCAGATTGCAGGGCTTCAGGCGTGGAGGGTAGGGGGGAGGAGGGGGGGGGGGGGGGGGGGGGTCTTTTTTGGATTTTGATTAGGAAGGGTTTGATGGATGTGCGCCTCGCTGGCGTGTGCGCTGCATAGATGTGCTTGATTTGTTCTCTGCCGTCCCGGTTCTCACAGCGCGCCGCCTCTCTGCGATGATAAAGCCTGTGAGCGTGCGGGCACAGAGCCAGGGGATTTTCATCTCTCTTGGCCCGTGTGTGTGTGTGTGTAAAAGTTTGTGTATGTGGAAGTTCCTGTTAAGCAAATGTTTGTGTTGTGTGTGTGTGTGTGTGTGTATGCATACATGTGTGTGAAAAATGTGTGTGTGTGTGTGTGTACAGTATGTGATCAGTGTGTGTATGTATGCATTCATGTCTGTGAAACACATGATGCTTATCCATGTGTTTGTCCATCAGCCTGCTCATGACATTCAGTGAATCATATTATCATGTGAAAGGCATCTTGTGAGCATACATATTTACCAGTCTGAATCATCATCATCTCACCCCTCATCCTGTAGTGAAATGGTGGACGGGGTCTTCATTCACACCATAGCCTCCTCTACCACCATCTCCTCCACGTAGCCATTAGCATGGGATCCACATTAGCCAGTATTAGCCACAGTAATCTGGGCCCTGGGTGGTGACTCACCCACTGGCTGGGTCCATGGCGGTGAAGAAGAAGAGGCGCTGGGATTGCATTGGTCCGACAGCAGTGTCTGGGAGCTTTTTGCGAAGGCTTTCTTTTTTTTTTTTTTCTGAAGTCAGTTAGCAGTTAGCTGCTGCCAGGCTAGAGCGTCCTCTGGGCTGGCAGCTCTGGGAGCCGTAATGAGGCCCGTGGCGGCAGATCTGTGGTGGAATGCGATGCTGATAATGATAATAATGCCAGCGGTAGCCCTTGCAGCCAGTCTCAGAGACACAGCCTGAGCCTAAAGAGGAAAAGGGAGACAGACTATCTCCTCTCTCTCTCTCTCTCTCTCTTTCTCTCTGTACTGTATGTGTGAGTATGTAATTTTTTTTTTATTATGTGCATGCTGCTGCATTTCTTGGGCCTATGTGCCAAAGGGTGCACACATGCGTGCTTTGTGTGTGTGTGTGTGTGTGTGTGTGTGTGTGTGTGTGTGTGTGTGTGTGTGTGTGTGTGTGTGTGTGTGTGTGTGTGTGTGTGTGTGTGTACGCATCTATTCCTCCGATCGTTCATGTTCTGGCCCCTGAGCAAAGCGCAGGATTTGCAGCACCCCAGCGCCTGGCGGTCTCAGCACACAGCAAACAGCCCCTCACACACACACACACACACACACACACACACACACACACACACACACACACACACACACATACACACACACAAAAAACAACACAAACAAAACTGGCGGATATTCAAACAAATACCCAATATCCTGTATTTAGTGTCTGGAACATGATATGGTGTCTGGCTGTCACCCAGTGTGTCCCTTCCCCAGCGATGACAGAGGAGGTTTGGGGGCTTTGGAGTGCATACAGAGCAGAGGCTGGGTGCCAGACAGTGTTTGTAGAGTATTTTGGAGCATCGGTACAAGGGAGCATCACACACCACAAATCCGTGGAGCGAAACAGCCTGGATTTCATTTTAGCAAAATTTAAACAGTTCTGTGTTGTATGTGTACATTAAGACTGAGGGTGGAGAGGATTGAAGAAAGAATCAAAATTGTAGGGTAATGCATTTTCAGTTTGCCCAGGTCATGCTGCTGAAGTGAACTGTGGCCTTCTCCTCTGGTGCATTGTAGACAAGCTCAGGTGCTCATACACAGGCATGCAGATTCACCCACATCCATGCACACGTTGATGATGAAACACTCTCTGCACTCGTCAAGGGTCTGACTAGTGGGAAGACCCTCAGCGGACTGGCAGACTCCCCTGGGTCTCATCCATATAATGAGGCTTAGGCTTTGCAGTGTGTGTGTGTGTGTGTGTGTGTGTGTGTGTGTGTGTGTGTGTACACTCTCCAAAATCTCTGCGAGCTCTCTGAATTCTCTGAAATCTCTGGAGAGCAAAAGACCAAAATACACACACACACATTTTCTGTCTCCCTTTTCTGTCTCAAAATAATGTTTTAAATCCAAATATTGTACCTTCTTGGTTGATGCCTTGTCCTGAAGCGCAGAGCTGTATTTTTTCTTAGCATGCCAGTGCAAAATCCAGACTTTCTCGGAATAGACCTCCACATTCTCCTCCCATCTCCGCGTCTCACCTCCCTGTCCTTCACCTTCTTCCATCCTCCACCTCCTCCTCCACCTCCACCTCCTCCTCCTCCACCTCCTCCTTCACCTTCTTCCTGGGCCCCTGCATAGAGCCAGGTCTGGCCTCCAGTGCGCTGTGGTATTTGGGGCCACCAAGGACATAATTACAGCCAGAGGTTTCATGGTCAGCAGGCCGCACGTACGCCGCCTCCTCCTCCTCGCTCACCTCCGCCCCCCGTGTTTTGGACCACCACGGGCCACTCTCATTAGTCCACTGCAGATTGAGTCCAAACAGACAGACAGGCCAAACAGACGGAGACAGCCAGACAGAGAGAGAGAGAGAGAGAGAGAGAGGGATCAAAAGAGAGAGAGAGAGAGATGGGGGAATAGAAAGAGAGAGAGAGAGAGAGGTTTCAAAAGAGCAAGAGAGAGAGAGAGAATGAGACAGAGAATGGAGATACGCATTGGAAAGGAAGGGTATTTAGAAATGAAGGCTCAGCTCTGAATGCCCATGGTAGTCTCAGACGCTGCTGCCAGTGTTGGTGCCAAGTCTGCCCAGCCCTGAGAGGACAGAAAGTGCTGTGCATCCCTGAAAGGCCCTGGTTGCTAACAAACATATAGTGCCAACGCTGGTCTGAGGAGTTGGCACAGTCTTTCTGTATGTGTTATGTTACTCTTCAGCACGTCTGGCCTCCCCTTATTACATTCTCCCTTTCTCCCTTTTCTCCTTTATCTCTTCATTTCTTTCTCTCTCTCTCTCTCTCTCTCTCTCTCTCTCTTTCTCTCAGGATCTGAAGAAGGCGCTGTCCCTCCCTCTGTACCCGGGGGAGTTTCTGCATCCAGTCGTGTACGCCTGCACGGCAGTGATGTTGCTCTGCCTCTTCGCCTCCATCATCACCTACATAGTGCATCACAGGTGAGCGGCTGCTCCACACACACACACACACAGAGAGAGATAGACACACACACACACACACGCACACACACACACACACACACACACACACACACACACACAGACACAGACACACACACACACACACACAGACACACACACACACACACACACATACACACACACACACACACAAAAGTATTGTGAAATTAAGGCAAAACACTGGGGAAAGGGACTAACTTGTGTCTTCTATCACTGTGATAATGATTATTATATTTTTGTTACACTGTAATGGGGTCATTACTCATAGCAGTGTTTTAGATTAATTAAAGACTGTGTAGAGGTACCGGTAGTTACCTTTCAAGATGCACTGCAGAGGGAAGTCAATGAGCCTGTTTATTTGGTTAGGAAATAGACATGAGTTTTCAGAACAGTTTTTCTTTCTCATTTTTTTTTTTGTCAGTTTTTCAGTGAAGTTTACGTTGGCGCAGTTGAAGCGTCATACAGCCCATCTGCTGTGTGTGTGTGTGTGTGTGTTTGTGTGTGTCTATACTTATGTGTGTGTCTGTCAAATGCATCTGATGAAAACATTACTGGAACTCAACATTGAGAATACAATCTACGATAATAAAAATGACTTTGAGTTCAACCGGTAGGTATAAATAGCTCCAGCTATTGCATTGTGGAGTTGGACAAGCCCTGTGGGGGAAACAGAGAGGGAGGGAGGAGGGGTTGGAGAAAGTGAGACAGGCCCAGCAGGAATTTGGGAAGGCGGCTTCCGAAGAAAGGAGGGAAAAGGAAAAAAAGAAACGGAAGAAAAGAAAAAAGAAGAATGTGGGCTGCCGGGTGGCAGCAGCATTTCCAGACTGAAATGAAAACCTGTAACCTATTCCAAGCCAAACACGCGTCCCAAAGTCCTACAGGGACGTAGAAGAATGCTTTCTTTCTTTAAACCGTAAATCTTAAACCCCTTTTGGCTTTCTTTCTGTCTTTTGTTTTGCTTCTGTTGAGGAGCAAATAAGGAGGAGGAAATAAATGTTTATATTCCGTACCTCATCAGCTCCTGCGTTTTGTTCTGTGCTTTTCTCTGGGTGGCTTTCGCGTGCCTTTGAGTGACTCATCCTGTGCTGTTGCGATTCATCTCTTTGCTGTCTGTGAACCGCTCTGTCTGTGACTGAGGCTTTGAGTCCACAGGCATGTGTGTGTGTGTGTGTGTGTGTGTGTGTGTGTGTGTGTGTGTGTGTGTGTGTGTGTGTGTTTGTGTGTGGGTGGGTGCGGGTTGTATGTAAAGTATGTTTACTTGCCCTGACCCCTTGCTGGTGAGCTGGCACAGCTGCTTGTTAGCACAAGGTAGACCTGAGAGTTGGCAGCTTGGGCTTGGTTTCATGCCACTTCATGCCCTCCTCCTCCTCCTCCTATTTAACAGGCAAGGGTCAGTGTTTCATTCATCCCCCTCCTGAGAGCCTGTCTGTGGTGAGTCAGCCAGTTAGGAACTGTTTAGCAAAGAGCACAAGTAATCTGAGTCACCCTGTGTGTGTGTGTGTGTGTGTGTGTGTGTTAGTGTTAATGTTAGTGTTAGAGAGAGAGAGAGTGTGTGTGTGTGTGTGTGTGAGAGAGAGAGAGAGAATATTTGTGTGTGTGTGTGTGTTTGTGTGTTCCAGAAAGCCACTCCAGTCACATTTGTTTCTCTCTTAATAGATTTCAGTGATTCATGTTTTGTACAAAGAGGGCTACCTTTCCTTGCATCAGGGATAAATGCGTCCATTCTTCTCCCACAGCTTTCGGCCTGTGTCGTATGCTCAGGACCGAAACGCTCCAATATCTCTCCATCCTTCTTTCCATCCTTCGTTCCATCCTTCTCTCCCTCCCTCTCTCCCTCCCTCACTCCCTCTCTCCCTCTCTCACTCTCTCTCTCACTCCCTCTCTCACTCCTTCTCTCCCTCTCTCCCTCCCTCTCTCACTCCCTCTCTCACTCCTTCTCTCCCTCTCCCCCTCCCTCTCTCTCTCTCTCCCTCCCTCTCTCTCTCCCTCTCTCCCTCCCTCACTCCCTCTCTCCCTCCCTCTCTCCCTCACTCCCTCTCTCCCTCTCCCTTCCCTCCTGATGACCAGGGACTTGATTGCAGTGGTAGGTCCCCTTGATAGCCGTGTGCAGCCTCCAAAAATAGCCCCCCCTTTTGTTTTGCAATTCTAAGCATCCATCAACCTTTGTTGTCCTGAATGGGCAAAGACAACACCCCTCGTCCGTGGCATCGCTCAGAAATAGATCATGTAGATCATGCCTGCTTGCCATCATTATGGGTGGTATTCTGAAGCGCCACACAGTCATTTTTATACTGTTTTTTGCACTCCTAACGTCTGGATTGTTTTGTCTGATGGTTGTTAACACGTCTCGCCAAAAGAACACAAAATGCCAGCCCATGTGTCATTGGCATCCTGGGGCGTGGAGAGGGGTTTGCTCAGCAAGGGCACACACCGACACACACACACACACACACACACACACACACACACACACACACACACACACACACATACACATACACACACACACATACAGAGAGAGAGAACTGGCTTGGCCTGACTGTGGAGGGAGGCCAGGTTAATGCACTTGACCCAGTAAAGCAGCGATCCCCAAACGCTCCACTAGACCCCGCAGGACACTTGATTTATGGCCAGGGAGAAAGAAAGAGAGAGGGGAGGGTGAGAGAGATGGAGAGAAGACAGAGAGAGAGAGAGAGAGAGAGACTAGACTGTCTTACCAGCTAGCCCTTGGCTTATTCCTTTCTTTGGTCATGAGAGTGAGAAAGTGAGGAAGAAACACTCTTTTTTCTTTTTCTCCCCTCTCTCTCTCTCTCTCTCCATTATGCTCTCCACTGTTCCTCCTCTCTCTCTCTCTCTCTCTCCATTATGCTCTCCACTGTTCCTCCTCTCTCTCTCTCTCTCTCCATTATGCTCTCCACTGTTCCTCCTCTCTCTCTCTCTCTCTCTCTCCATTATGCTCTCCACTGTTCCTCCTCTCTCTCTCTCTCTCCATTATGCTCTCCACTGTTCCTCCTCTCTCTCTCTCTCTATCTCTCCATTATGCTCTCCACTGTTCCTCCTTTCTCTCTCTCCTCTCTCCTCTCCTCTTCTCCTGCCTATGTGTGCATAACCTTTTTCTTTAGAATGTGATATTGATTTGCTTCCCAAGGAAGGATATAAAGTGAGAATTCATCAAATAGGCTACAGTTGTTAGTGGCTGATTCTCTGTTCTATTTTGTGTTGTGATTAAGTGGCTTCTGCCACTGCAGTGATTCGGCTTAAAATGTTTTGAGTGTTTTTATATAACATCCCTTTTTGAAGACAAGGACAGAAAATTGCCCTGGCATTTTCCTTTCACAAAATTATTTTACATGGCAAAAAATAAAAATAAACCTTCCCTTGCTTACATCCCCCTTACCTGAGTTTTTTAAGCTCGTTTTTAGCTCAGCTTATTAAACACAGAAACCATATTTTTTACTCTCAAGAATTCACTAAGCAATCTTCTCACGTGTCTTTGTAGAATTTGGAGTCTAGCTGAAATTGATTCTGGGTCCTTTTTTTTAAAATTGTATTCACGCGTGGAATGTTGATGAACTAAAGGCATTATGGATCTGGGTCAAAAAGTACTCTCATTTTTTAATCTCTTCTTTTTATTTTTATATTTTTCAACTCATATGTGCTCTTCTGTGTAAAGTGTCTCAGGACGTTAGGCTTGACGTTTATGTGTTCTGTTGGTTTGTTTGTTATTTGTTGATATTAACTGCTTGTTTGTTTTTCCTCTGCTGTCTTTTGATGTGTTTTTTTGTGTTTGTTTGTCCTGCAGCGCCATCCGTATTAGCCGGAAAGGATGGCACATGCTCCTGAACTTCTGCTTCCACACGGCGTTGACCTTCGCTGTGTTCGCCGGTGGCATCAACCGGATCAAGTACCCCATGATATGCCAGGCAGTGAGTGATCCCACTATTCAGCCTCTTATCTTTTTTTTCTCATTTTGTTCCTTTTTTTGTCTTTTGAAGGTTTTTTTTTCTTACATCCTTTCTCTGCCCCCTTCTATGTCTCCCTCTCTCTCTGATCCTTGTAGATGGAACCCATTATTCATGCCTGGCCATGTGTAAGAATGCATTAATGTATAGTTCCCTGACAACCAGGCAGGGGGTCTAATGCTTGTGTCGTTGTTTACTCTCCCTCAGAGGTTTTGAACGCACTATCTGGTCTCTGGGCTGTTTCACTCCCAGTCAGTCTCTGATTGTGAAAATAAACGCCATTCTGTTTGTCCCCCGGGGCTGCCGTAGATGCCCAGTGGGGGGGTTGTAGATGGAATTAGGGGCTCCTGTAACGACTGGGTGTGCAGCACCCATTGGAACACATGGTCTGGCCACCGTTTGCCTCAGGCCGCGCTTGCTGAGGGCTGGGTGGGAGGGTGGTGGTGGTGGCGGTGTGGTTAGGACCGAAGGGTGCCATGGTAACGGAGTTCTGATGAGACGCTCGGACAGGCTGCATTATATAACGGGCTGCCTCTCTGTCCTTTTCAACCCGCTTCTCCCCACCTTTCTCCACACATCTCATTTTGTCCCCCTACCACTCTCTTTGTTTGTCCTCCCCTTCTGCCTTTTCCTCTTCCCTTGCTTTTCTCCTCCAGTCCTGTGCTTGTCTCGTCTCCTTCTTTTTGTCTCCTCTTTGTCTCTCTATCCGCTGCTGCTTTTGTATGTTTCCCA